>NW_018127889.1:2388368-2413839 GCF_001952655.1 Monopterus albus | reverse complement strand
AATTGAACAGACATGGACAGACAGGCAACCTGAAAACATAATGCCTCCAGCTGTGGCGATCACTGTCGTGGAGGCATAAAAATACTTGTATTTTTCAGCCTCAACTTCATTCAGTTGCAGTATTAGATATTTGAAGTCTTTTATAAACTGAACTACAGCATGGTCTGACATCTGTGGCTTTGTCCTGAAAGGCCCTGGCATCATTAAGGCATGTATTTAGGACATCTGTAGAGGGATTTGGTCTGCTTTGAGAACATCAGGGGACGTGGTCACCTGCAGGTGTCTTGCCTGCCTTTGCTTTTTGATTGGCCATTTAATGTCCTCTTTTGGGTTCCTGCCAAAGTTGATGTTAAGGTCTGGGTCTGCTTCTACAATATCAGGGATTATTTGTGGACAGATCTATTAAGAGATCAGTTGTTTGGCAAATGTTGTTCTTGTTGCATCCTGACAGTGGTTTTCAGCAGGTTTGTGTTCTCTGTCATCTTTGATTTTGTTCAGTTTGTTTTGATTTGTTTTCTTTCTTCAGTATTCATTCTCATTTATTGGTCTCAAATCCTAAAATCATCTTTGCAGCCTCCAAATGATCATACAGTTGAATCAACACTTCTCTTAAACTGTTTGACCAAAAAACTGAGCATTATCACTGTTATGAAGGATTTATTGCAGGTCTGTTCTATTAGTTTTTCCTAGGTGTACCTAATAAACTGCCAACTCTGGGTGTATATATAGAGAAACAGTGTAGGTGTGGCAGGTTTCCAGACACCATCATCACTACATCAGTATTAGTTCCCAGACAGTATTAGCTTTGGACTGATCATACATTTACACTTCCCGTTAACCCAGATTTCACAGCACAGCAGCGACAACAAGCACATTAAGCAGCACAATGAATCAAATGCACCAGGAAACCTGGATGATGTGTGAACTGTTGATTGCAGCAGCCATATTGTAATGGTACTGTGAGTACAGACATTATTTACAGCCATTATTGACATCAGCAGAAATAAGGTGACGCTCTCTAATTTACAAAAAGACTCTGATTCACTCCTAGAAAAGATCTCCAGAAATGTTTGCGGACAACCAACCAAACAGCTCCGTCAAAAGAGTCGTTTCTTCCATTGTCAAATATGTTACATCCATAGTTGTGGGAAATTCAGGTGTTTGTACAACAGGAACTTGATCTTATGCAATAAATAGTATCAAAATAAGTGAGAGGTATAACATTTGTTCAGTATCTTTAAGCTCAGAACAAGTCTGAGATGTGAACCTCTGCTTACTTCCCATCTTTGTATAACAACTGCATGTTTTACCTGCTAAAAATTTGAACATTGCAGCTGGCACTCATCACATAAATGGATGATAAGGACTCTAGAAATGAACTTTTCATGCACACTTGGTGTAAACTGATTGGTGAATCTAGCCAAGACAGATTTGAAAAGGACCGTTTTTGATCAGCTTAAGGTGAAGGCTGTCCTTCTCGCGTCATCCATTTCTTTCCTTTATTTATGATTTATGATTTATTTTCCCTGGGTTTTTTTTTCCTGCTCTGTCTTCTCAGGGACTTGAGCAATGAGCTGGTCATGAATATTTGGGGCTGGACAGCTGGCTCACGTGTTGGGCGCACACACTTGCTCTTGTACGCCTTGTGTTGCCGCCTCCGAGGCTGTCCCTGAGAAGTGATTGCTACGGTGCCAGCACAACACAAAACCCTTGAAATATTTAAACATCAGATCATTACTGCATTTATCATGCAATTATACACCCTCATTTCATTTCGGTTGTTTGTGCGTGAACACGGATTGATTTTCAGTGTTTCTGGATATACAGTATGTACAAACAAGTAGATGGTGTGAAAGTGCGAACACTGCAGCTTGTGTGTGCATGTAATGATGGTCTGAACAAAGCTGTGTGTTTTTGTGCGTGTGTCTGTGTGTGTTCACAGCTGCCGTGTCTTGGACATGGTCCTGGAACACCATCATTTGTTCTCCCCTCCCTGCAGCTCAGATCAATACAAATGCAGGGATAACTCAGTGTTGAGCATGTTGCTGCAGTGTGGGGAAACCAGTTAAAGATAACAGGGGCGTAGTTGACTTCTGTAGGGCCACTCCTGTGCATGAGATTACATAAGAAGCTTGGTTATAATTATTATTATTTGTTTAATTTGTTTCCAAACATCCAAATTTTTAATGACTGAAAAAGCTCTGATTACATAATTGTTTTTACATTTTCTGCTCTGTAAGTTTACCGTTTCATTTTCCTTAACTTCATTGCCATTTTGTCACTGTGAACCGGTCTGACCTTTCTAATCTGATTGCCTATTTATTTTCATTGTTATATTTCTGCAAACCCTGCACAGTGTGTGCAAGAACCCCAGGAGTGTACTGTTCCTGATCGTGAAACCTCATCAGACACCAGCAATTCAGAGTTGCTTAAATTACGTTCCTTGGGCCATCCTAATTGGTGAATCAGTTGTAGAGACACAGATAACCCTGATTACCTTTTCTGCTTGATTTTGTTTTTAAATATATATTTATATATTGATTTTATTTTATTTTTTTCCAAAATGCACCTACTTAACTCTGCTTGGAGGAGCTCATCCTATATGCTGAAGTATATGTCTGTATTATTGTCAGTAGTTTTTAAAACAAATCCTATGTAAAATCTTTTTTTCTTTGTTTGTTTTTTTTAATTACATGACACTTCTTACCTATTCCCTCTCCTCTTCAGGAGATCCAGCAGCAGCAGATAGTTAAGGAGCCCTACGGACTCAATCTGGCTAAATTTCCTGCAGAAAAAGACCTACTCATTTATGAAAGGTAATGGACACAAGGCTGGCACATACGGTACACGCATACATCAATATCAGTTTTAAGGCACACACGCTTTACAGTGATTGACCAACATGTACAGGACTTTATTGTCTTTTAGGTTAGGACATTTAAGTGACTACTATCAATAATGTCATATCAATCAGATATCACTCCACAATATGTTTCTAAAGGGTGAGAAAAGTAACAGCATTTGTATTATCACATATCTAACGTGATAATACAGTAATGTGTTTTTTGTAAATCGTGTTTCAAGAATATAAAGTTCATAGAAGCGTTTAAGATAATGTAATGAATTTGGTGCAAAGAATTATTGTTGTTTGTGAAGAATGAACAGGAAGTCAGAATGGTATCATCCACTCCATGTTTCCGTGCATTAAAGTGTGTTGTATGGGCTGCATAATATGCTGTGAGCCAGATAAAGTAACACACACAATTTTGGGTAAATCTGGGTAAATGTTATACTTTGCAACTGGAGCTGGCCTCTGTTTTTGATTGTTTGCTGGGCATTCAGCTCTCAGTATACTGTATGTCTAGCATGTTTTATTCAGCGGCACATTGAAGCAAACATCTGCAAATGGAAGAGCTCCAGCCTTCTTTTCTGACTGCCTCGGCCCATTGAAGTGGTCTCGAGGAAAATGCTTTCTTTTTATTATTGAAAATGCACCCAGTGAGGCGAGGGGGGGGAGCAGTCAGTGTTAGCAGCCCCCTCAGGGTGATCTCAGTCGTTTTGCAAAAGGGACATTGTCAACTCTACCCTACTGTGTGCCACACACTTCTGCCCTCACTGCTCTTTGTCCATCTCACTTCTTCCTGTACCTGAATTTCATTTTCTGTCTGTCACTTCTATTTCATTCTGTCCTTTCTCCCTGTTGATGAGCTACAATGAAAAGCTCTGAAATTGAACATAACCATCTGTTCTTGGGTATCAACTGAACATTTGATACAGTATGTTTTAATGACATTTTAATAGTTTTTTTTTTTTTTTTATTTTCCCACACAGCCATCCTAAACCCTGTGAAGGGCCCAGTCTGTTTCTGTAGCTAATGTGTGTTCATGTCTTTAAGGCAAAAGAAAATCATTTTTTTCTTTCTTATCTGATGAATTATTTTGGGCTCGTGCAAAAATTGCAGTTTTGACAACTGCTTAAACTTCTTGGAGCAAAAATTCCTGGCAGCTCAGAGATTTACAGGTCAATGCAGCAGCATTAAATTGATTTAGTCAAGGCATCTTTTTCAATAAAACCATAAAAGATGCACTTTTATTGACCTGAGATGCCTCTGTTTGATACCAATTGATTGTTCTTTGAATTGTTTCAGGAATTGACTTTAAAAAAAATCCAAATTACCATAAAGAATGTTCATTTCGTCCCCAATGCAGTGGTCCATAATGAGACTGAAACAACATTCATTATTGAGGCTGGAAGTTGGAAGAGCTCCAAGGATGTTAGTTGCAGCCTGAGCTCTGCTAATCAGTGTATTAATATTAACAATCATAAGCAAGAGCCAGAGGGGAATGCTCAGCTATTGCACATTGTTTTGTCTTTGCGAAAGAGAAATGAACTGCAGGGAAATTTGATGATGATGTGCACTGAACATTAGAGATCTCACTGGACATGTTTAGCTCATCTCAGAGTATTTTTTACAGGGGAGCAGACATAAAGAACCTGAAATTTAAAAGGTACTTTAGAGTTTAATGACAGTGTTGTTCATAAATAGTATAGACATGATGAAGATGACAGAAAATAGTGGCAGAGACAGCTTGCTTGGAGTATTGGCTTAATTTTTAAGTGTTTTTCATTTTGTTTTATTTCTCCCCTGCAGGTTTGTGCATCTAGGCGAGAACCAGCACAAAGTGGAGAGAACTGAACACATAGATCTGGAAAACATCATCTGCTTGTGAGTAAAACATGTAATTACGTTAACACAAACTCAGAGCATAACATATGTACGTAAACTCAGTCATCTTTAATCACGCAGTGTTGAGAGTTGCATTGCAATATTGGTTTGTTGTTGTAATCCGGCCCTTTTAAATAGCACTCAGCATTTCCAGCAGCCTTCAGTGAATGCAGTTGCTCCCTCTCAGTAGTCTCTAGGGAGACGTCTAGCTGTACACTGTTTAATCTCTTGTAACCAACCGCTCGTTCTTTCTTGTCTTCCTTCCTCTTTCCCAGTCCCTCTACCCACTGCCTTCCTGCTCAGTGCAGCCATGATCCAGTGGGTCATAGACTGTTGTTGTTTTGTTTTGTTTTTTTCTCCTCAGCCAGATACAATTTCTCTTTGTCTTGTTTTCTTTTTCTCTCTCCAGCTCTCTCACACACACTCGCACTCACAGACAGCATTTCAGTGACAAAACTCCTCATCAAGATTCCTCTTTATATGTATTCTTTTGAATTAATTCTCCCACTCATCGCTCATTTCTTGTTTTCTCTTTCACATGTTGTCTATTTTGCTAATGTTGCACCGCTGGGACTTGAATCATACAGGCTCCAGTGTTTTTATTTAATTATATAAAGGAGATTAGATGGTGAGGAGGAAACAGATGCTGCAGCGAGACTCAGCGGCAGCCCGTGTTCGCTGGTGGAAAAAGTACTCAGATTGTTTAAGTAAAAGTAGAAATATCACACTTTAAAAATACTGTTACAAGTAAAAGTCCTGCACTCAAATCGTTACTTAAGTAAAAGTACAAAAGTATTAACATAAAATAACAAAGTACTAAAAGTGTTATTATTGGAGTATAATTATTTTTCACAGAGCGAAGCTAGCTGTTTCACCCCGTTGACAGGCTTTGTGCTAAGCTAAGCTAATCCGCTGCCAACTGCTGGTTTATATTTCTGAGGCTGTTATCTTCTCATCTCATCAATATTTTAATGCAGTTGATAGACTCCAGGGAAGTCAGACTTGGCCTAATTGTCTGATCTAGTGCATTGCAGAATAAAATACTGAACACCATATTAACACACATTAAAGGGAATGCAAGATAATCCTAAATTGTAGTTATACATTTCACAATAAAAGCTGCAGACAAAACACTCAGTTGTCCACCTTTTTACATCTCAGTAATACCTGAGTGCAAAGAAAGAAAGGCAGTAAAATATTTGTAAAGTATTGTTTCCGCTCTTCATTATTCCTTCAGCAGGGATATTCTAGTACACGTGAACAGAACAAGGACAGCCCTTTAAACTCCACACGAGATGAAGCAACAGATGTTGTGGAACTGACATATTTACAGGATGAAAACACGGTGATCCACGTGGCAGTTTTTCCTCATCCTGTGCAGCACTTGAAGGTTTTTCATAGCCAGCCATTTGTTAGAAGGCCCTGAGAGGGAGAAAGGCTGAAGACTGCAGAGTTAAAATAGAAGATAAACACTGGAAAAGAGGTAAAGTCAATGAAAATAGGATTTAATCAGGCAGAAATGTTGTGACACAAAACCCTCCATGAGAAAACATGAAAAAACAATAATACAGAAGGTGATGTCCTTGGATTTGCAAGTCATTTATCCCTCCAACAAGATTCATTTTCATTCATAGCATGTTAAAATATATTATATGGAAAACTATTTTTAACTTTATCCTATATGGAAGAAGCTATCCACTTGATGCCAGGGTCAGCTTTAGCATCTAGACAAGATTCTACAAAGCTGACTCGGTTGTGGAAATAAAAGCAGTATGAATAATGTGGCAGATTCCTGTTCCTCCTTAAATTACAATGAGCTTTCAAACCATAGATCCAGATTAATGGGCACTTAGGACTGACTAAAAAAGGTCACTTACTTTATTTGAAGTTTTCATCTGTAATAAAGTGTCTTCCCTATTATGTCTAGCATAAATCAAATATTCTAATATAGCAGTAAATTCAGAAACATATATAAATATTGTATGTGTTTAGTTCAACTTACAATTTTTAAACATGAAATAGTTTTCGCCATTTTGTTTGTTTTTGTTGTGGTGTCAAAACATGAACATCTGTAACTAAACAAACAATGGCGCTCACTGATATGTAGTTGACATGGTTTCAATGAATTAGTAGCGCCCAACTGGAAAATTAGCATCACATGAAGATTAGCATGTTTATCTCAGTGAAACAACTCCTGAATAACTATTTGCCCTCCATTTGGATGGAATTCTGGATTCAGTCTGTCCAGAAGCACAAACATAATAAATAATGTGTTGATCTCCCTTTTGGCCCTGGTCGTGTGCCTATGGTTCATAATTCATCTCACTGCTTTCGTGATCTACCAGAGCCGTGGTTGTGGCTTTGGCACAGCCAGTCATCAAGGAGGTGCACTTATAATGCAGCCTTGCGTCTGAGCAGCTTCTCACTGGGGCCTCAGCTGCTGTTAAACTGGCTGACTGAGCGGTTGACCCGACAGGCATGCAGTTGATAATCCACCCTGAACATGACGAGACATGCGTTAGAGTCTAGTTTCCGTGAAAAGATGAGTAATTCTGCTGTAAATGCGCCCGTCTCTGCCGTCCTCATGTTGCTTCCATTAGCACTTCTCTTAACCTACTCTCTGCAGCAAATTTTCACTAAGATGTCAGTTTGTTCTAGAACATTTTTCTTATCCTTGATGTATTTTGGTTCATCTAGTGACAATTATAGCTACAGTAGTAACATTTTTCTCTGGTGTGAAAATTACACTTGCTCTTCTACCATCATGTGAGTTTAAAATAATTTTGACATCTCTCTTTTTATCTTGTTCCCTCCCCTTCAGAAAACCTGTGTCCTGCTTCCCAGAGGACAGCATCTACGCCGTGTCTCCTCCGCAGGTCGATAGAGACAGCCGCGATGTGTTTGAGAGCCATGTGATGACAGGGCAGGGCCAGGTGAGGGCGCTGTGCAGGGACGACATGTTGATGTACAGGGAGTATGTCAAGAACAGGTACATGTGACACAGTCGACATGGACTGGATCTTTTATTTTTATTTTTTATTCATTCAGATATGCCTCTACATGCTGTTTATTTGTTCTTTGTCTTATTTTAATTGCAACTCTTTTAGGAAAGTTTAACTATATGGACATAACAAACATGTAAACTGATGTATAGTAAATAGTTTTGACTCCTGAATAGTTTGAATCTTAATTGTTGGGACCATTAGTGTAATGGTCGGCCCAAAGACTGGAATCTGTCTCTTATGCTTGGAGCTGTGATTTTCTTTCACTGTGCGCTTTAATAAAAGTTGAATGTTTTTTTTTCATCTGCGGACAAAACTCCACTCCCACCTTGATGCTGTTACCTTGGGATCCATGTAACTCTATTCTTTTTTTTAGTTTACAACACTGCACAGTGCTTTTGTTTTGTTTTGTGTGGATGTATATCTGAGATGTCAACTGATTATCGTGTAAAGTAAACATTTATTTATTAACATGGTGTGGCACATTCAATTGCTTTTCCCTGTAAGGAGTTTTTACACTTTTTTTTAATATGCAAACATTTTTCTAATTCCTTTTCCAGCCATTATGCACCTTGTTTGCTTTTGTCCTGTCGATCACACTTTCTCCTTCTCTCGCCTCTCTCACACTCCTTTAGTACTCAGCTTTCAACCACAGGTGTCAAAAAATGTGAACAATGATGAAGACCATTTTTCCAGTAGTACAATTCAGTCAGCATACAGACTGAACACTGGTCTCTGCATCAGTGCCTCGTGAGCCCCGAGGAGGAAGGGGAGCAGACCAGGGGTGCTAGAGCATGGAGAACGGCAGGGGAATTAAAAAAAATAATAATAATTTTCAACTGTATTTAAATTCAAATTAAGAGAAAATGTGGTCACCCCATCATTCATTTTCAAAGCCTTTAGTGCTATAATTATAACTGGAGTGTTTGGGAGATAGTAATGGTGCGCTTACAGATACATAGTACAATGCTGTGTTGACACACATCACCCAACGTGAAGACAGCCTGACTCAGGAAACCTTTTATAGCTTTCTACTGTATATTGTTACTTGGCACTAGAAACGAAGATACTGTAGATCGATTCACCTGCTCTGCTTTTGATTTAACTTGGGAGGCTTTCTGGTGTTTCATGAAATAGTAGAAAAAAGGAGTAGCAAGTACTGTATGAACGGATTCCAGCCTGACATCTCTTCAATCTAGTAAATTAAAGGTCATACACAAGGCTTGTTTTCTTGAAAGTGGTTTTCTCAACAACTGTCTTCTACTCTAATTACTCTAGTCCCTGGAAGTTCTTACAGTGCACATAACATCTACAAGGACAACTAACTTTTTCACTGTATTCTTCCAGCATAACACATACAGTACAGGTTTACATCATGTCATGTAGCAAGAAAACTGAAAAAATGTTTTTTATTTTACATCCAAATGCCTGTAGTGCAACCCCAGGTTACCTAAGAAATGTTTGACTAGTGCAAACCATTTATGGGTGAGTTGCGACAGGGTATCTTAACCTCTTGCTTTCTAATTGGTTAGTAATGCTCATTCAGAAATGTAAACAAAGGTCTGTGACCTACCAGATGTCTGGCTTTGTTGATTGTAGCCTAATATAGATATTATGGGGGTTAATTATTAAAGACCTTAGATCCCAGAGATACACTAGATTTGAATCAGTTGCTCCAAAATAAAAAAATAAAAAAAACATAGTCCTAAATTTTAACTCCCCATGTGAAGGTCTGAATACACTGCCAATGATTTTAAATCAGGAGGAGGAAAACTAAACAACTTATTGAAATCTAACCTCGTTTTTGTCTAAAAGCAATCAAACTTAAAGATCAATCAATCCGAGGATTATCAGAATATTTCTTAAAATACCACAATCTGTCCCAAAAACAACACCGAGGACATGAGCACAGTGTCCTCAGCAGTGGCCCTGTTGGTATACGTCAAACAAAAACAAGCTCGGTCAGACAGCAGAATCACTTTTAGAGAGCTGTGGGTTTGATTTTTCCATCTTAAGAAGCTATGTGTTATCAAGCCCAATCTTTATTTTTCCATTTTAAGACATCTCTCCTGATCCAACACCTGCACCTGTTCAGTTTATTAACACAGTGTTATTCCTTTCAGTTGGCTCACTGGAAATTAGCAAGTTTTTAGCAAATGTATGTAACATAACATCAAGGTCATGATGACATCTGCAGAATATTGCAGCAGGTCAGACATACAGTATTCATCAAATTATGTGACTGTTCCTTTGGTGAGTGGTCTACTCACTTTGTTTTCCATGACCAGTAATGCAGGAGTAAAGTGTGTGAGCGTCCTTGACTGAATACAGCTCCTTTTTTTTGTAAGAAGTAGGTCACAGTCAGGTTTGTGAGTCGATTGAGCTGCTGCAGTGTCTGTGTGATGTCTCCGTTCAGCTCTCTCAGACACATTTGATCTACCTTCACTTTTCTCCTTCCACTAGATATTTTTCCCTTGACTGGTTGAACCATAACTAAAATCTTTGCTATATTTTGGTATTTCATTTTTTTTTTCAAGCTCCCTCATTTATGACCCTTTTTTTTTTTTAAAAATCTAATTGGGTAAATATCTCTAGATGGGTATTCTAACGTTCGGGGGTGAGTGACTGTGCCTGTGTGTTTGTATACGAGCATGTGAGAGCATGTGTGCACACTTACGAAGAGTGCTGCTGTCTGTGTTTGCAGGCAGGGGGGCTGTTTTGAAGGGAAAAGCAGCCTTTTATGTAAGGCCCTGTTTTTCTCTTGTTTTTATGTTCCTAATGGCAGGTGTCTTGTTACACTGAAACCTCTCGGCACACATGGGTATGGATGAATAAATGCAGCTTGTCGCTGATATTTTTGGGCATCTGTTATTGCTAAAAGAAAAAAAGGTGTCTAAAGTTGTTGGTTGGTGGGGGGGGGGGGGGCACGTCTATTTTTGGTGAAAAATTCAATTCGTTAAGTCCATCATAGAGAAAGAACCAAAATCATTTTGAAACGTATTTTTGGTCCTTTGTGTCGCCGGGTATCTGCCTAGTTCTTTGATATGAGTCACTAGGCACTTCATGTGACCGCTTAGCTTATGAATGAAAACAACCCCCTCTCCAGTCCTCAGTCCGCTGACAAAAGGTGGCCAAACAGCTGTTGCCTAGAAACCAGAACTGGTCACCATATTGCTATGCTGCTCTCAGTCTCCTTTACATCCCCTTGTCTCCCAACATTTCATCCATTGTTATGTGACATTTAATTATTGAAGACATAAGTTCAACATTATTGCATTCTAGTTCAAAACACTAATGATTTTTAAAAGTATAGATAATAAATCTGTAAAGCCATTGCTGTGTGGAGGCCTTGTTTCATTGTGTGCATCAATCAGAGAATTCTGAAAATCCCATCTGCCATGTCTCCATTGGTTGTAGCAGAAGATATTAGATGTAAGAGTATTGCATGAACAGCCTTAACTTGGTATACTAAGTCACATGTCAGCCCAGTGTACACCGGGTTGTGGTGTGTGTCTAAGATACTGTATCTTGTTGCAGGTATGCAGAAAGCAAAGTGCTTAGTGACCAGTCGAACTGAGCAGGGTGTGTTTCTGGACACTTGATGGTGACTTGCTCCGGAAACACACAGCATGCTGAACTGAGGAGTTTAATCTACCATCTCCGCTGTTAGAGTTGTGCATACTGTTGAGGATTGTTAAACTAACCGTTGTCCAGAGTACGTTAGCTTGTCAGCCATTTTGTTGTTTTGTTTGCTCTCTTTCTCTTCATTCCTACTGTTTGTCACTTTCACTTTTTTGATTACCACGCTACAAACACTAGACCATTTGACTCCTTAAGCACAAGCATAACAGTAAACATTAATAAGCACTGCAGTCCAATCAGGTGAGTCATTCTTTAATGATAGGTGCACCTGTGCTTTTCGGCTGAGAGGTCTGTAGCACTATTTGATGCTAATTAATAATCACTGAAACATTTGGTATATCAGCAACAACAGCTCAGCTAATAATCGTTCCAGTTTACATCAATAGGAAAAATTAACTGGCAAAACTTCACTGCAAGTCTCCCTATTTAGTATTTATAAGCAAAAACCTACACTGTGATACATTATAATGAAGTTATAAGCTGATATTAGTGTGCATTCGTGTATTTTTAGCAGCTGTAATAAACAGTTGTAGTCATAAAATATGGATTTGAGAGGTTATAATTTTTTTACAAATACTGTACATGAACTAAAACGGACATGTCCTTGCTCACAACTAATGCATTGTGTGTTATAAACCAATGTCAGTATTTGTTTGGGGTAACAAAACTAGCTTAATAAATAATAGCACTAACTTTCTAATAATAAGTAGTGCTTGTGTTTACACTTTATTCCCGGTTTTCACGATGCTTATCACCTGGGGACTTGTGTGTTGGCAAGTTCACCAGCTCTTCAAGTGGTGCCTGAAGTTTGCCTGAAATAAAATTCATCATGTTTCAGGAGAGAGGTGTGCTGGGTTAGATGAGGCTGGTAAGAACCTGTAGTTTCATTTTCTTACTGAGAAAGCGCTGAAATATGTAGGAGCTTTGATGCCAGAGAGAGAGAGAGAGAGAGAGCCTGGCATCGTCTCTCTCTTACTTTTTATACAGTGACGTCACTCGTATTTAAAGCTCTCCTCGCGCGTCTCTGGTCGGTCCCCTGTCGTCGTCCTCTTCCTCCTCCTCGCGGTCGCCTTCCTCACAGAGCTGGACACCGGCCAGTGCTTCACACCACCCCTGCCCTGGGTGTCTGTGCCATGCGTGGGAAGCACAACAAAATCAAGGGCTTCACTTGAGAGGGTCCACACGAGCGAGAAACTGTGGGCAGCCGTTGCATCGTTTTTATTTATTTGTTGCTTTAAAAGTTCCCTTCGGACGAGAGTCAGCGATTTCAGCGAGAATCTCAACTCGTAGCGTTTTGTCACGGAGGTGGGTATTCTAAACTTTTAACAAATCGTCTTCCAGATAGGACAGTCACTGAAAAAAAAATGCTTAAAAGATTTACATTACTTTAAATTGTTCCTCCAAAATAGGGAAGTGATAGTCATAAGAATGAACTCCTTCGGATAATACTGTAGCCTAGTAATCCTATAGTGTGACGTAGAAGAATAATACAGAGCAGTTGTTGGATTTCTTAGTGGATAAAAAACCTAAAACTATTATTTAGCACCACTAAACCCCGTAGGTCCTTATGGAAGTATTAAAATAATTTGAGAACGAAATGAGGAAAGTGATGTGCGGTTGGTGTTGCTGTGCTTTCAGCACCGTGGACAGCTCCTGCTTCTTTTACAACTTTGAACAGGAAAATCCACCTTAAAACTGGATGTACGTTATTTTTGGTTAGCAACTCTAATCTTCGAACTAGAGAATTAAAAGGCATCTGTTTTATATGATATCGCATGAGTTTTATTTTAATGAACAGTTTCATTTGTGAAAAACCACAAGAAAGTGTCTTAGGACTTGTTCACTGTTTGCTCACTATAGAGCAGCTATAGTAGGTGACTTCATCAATACATAATGATTCTGTATTCACAAATTAAAACAGACTTTTACAGTGGGTACTATAGAAATGGCCAAAAAAGAAAAAACGTTTTAGGGTGAATTCTCTAACTGTTGACTTGTACAACAGATTGTCTGCAAATGACTCTGGAGGGAGCTTGAAAATGCTTAGCTCTCATTGAAGATACCAAATTGTATCAGGATTGGTAAATTATTTGCTTTAGTTTTTTGTGAAATTTAGGGTTGTGCACTTGTTTAAGTAAGTAGGTAGTTTCACTGCTAGGCAATGGCATCAGATACTTTGCTCAGTAGCTGTTACTCAACATACTGACACCCTCATCAAAAAGAGAAATTACCTTCACATTATCATTAATAAACCAATCCACTTGCTCTTCTGCCCACAGGACAGAAGGACAACAGTGTGGAGATATGAATGAGTCGCTAGTGGTGAATGACTCTTCTGTGACTCCTGTGGGTGGAGAAGCTCTCACATGGCTTGAGGTTGAGACACCAGAGCACAATGGCAGCCTGGAGTTCTCTACTGCCCCGTTAGGTTTCCCTGTCAACCCATGGGACATTATGCTCTGTATGTCTGGCACTGTCATTGCCTGTGAAAATGCCATAGTGGTAGCAATCATCTTCTACACACCAACACTAAGGACTCCCATGTTTGTGTTGATTGGGAGCCTGGCCATGGCGGACTTGCTGGCTGGCATGGGATTAATCCTGAATTTCGTTTTTCAATACGTGATCTCCTCTGAGACTATCAGCCTAATCACTGTAGGATTCCTGGTGGCCTCCTTCACTGCCTCCATCAGCAGCCTCTTGGCTATAACAGTTGACCGGTACTTCTCCCTCTACAACGCCCTGACATACTTCTCAGAGAAGACGCTGCAGTACGTACACCTGATGTTACTGGGGACCTGGGGGGTGTCTCTGTTTCTGGGCCTTCTGCCAGTGCTTGGCTGGAACTGCCTGGACGAGCCAGCCTCCTGCAGCATTGTCCGCCCGTTGACCCGCAGCAACATCATGCTCCTTGCCACCTCCTTCTTTGCCATCTTTGTTCTCATGCTCACCCTCTATTTCAAAATCTGCAAGATTGTGTGTCACCATGCCCACCAGATCGCCCTGCAGCAGCACTTTTTTGCCACTTCGCATTATGTTGCCACTAAGAAGGGCGTCTCCACTCTCGCCATCATCTTGGGGACATTTGGCGCCAGCTGGTTGCCCTTTGCCATCTACTGCCTTGTCGGCGAGAGAGAGTATCCATCAGTGTACACCTATGCTACACTGCTGCCAGCCACCTACAACTCCATGATCAACCCCATCATCTACGCCTACAGAAATGCAGAGATCCAGCGCTCCATCTACATGCTTCTGTGTGGCTGCTTCCAGGCCGACGGGACCTACCGGTCCAGGTCACCAAGTGAAGTTTAAAAAGGTGCTAGAGCTCTTTTTGTCTGTGTGAGAAAATAGAGCAAAAAGACAAACCGTCCCATGATCATCGACAATCCGCTTACAGCTGAAAGTGAATGCTTTACAAACACAAATGGGGTGTTATGCTAGAAATGTCTCTCATGTATACTGTATCTGCACTTTAATGTCTCAACACAAGTTTAGGATGAGAATTTGGAAATGCTGTGAACAAGAAACTTCAGTTTAAAAGAAAACAAAACCTGTGAATGTACTTAACCGAGAAAAGGACTAGAAAATCTTGCACTTTATTCAATGTTTTTGAAACGCCAAAGCAGTATTGTACAGCCCATATTCTGTTTAAATGTTTGAACCTGTGAGTACTGTGTGCCATTTTTCTATTTTGTATTGTATTGTCTTTGATGTACATTTTCTACAAGAAGAATAAAGGGATATAATCCAGCTCACGTGTTTTTACTGTGGTGTGTTTCTTCGAAGGGGTCCTTGTGTTACACCTGACTTGTTTATTTTACATCCTCTTCAGTTTGTTCCAGTCTCTTCCTTCAGAGCGCAGGTGGGTCTGTTTGAAGAGACTAATGGCACATTGACCCGGTAAAATGGCTTCAATTTACACCTAGACACATGCGAATCCTGTTTGCTATGTGTGTGTGTGTGTGTGTGTGTGTGTGTGTGCGGCAGAGAAAGACGCCTCCAGGGAGATACCGTAGATGTGTGAAAACATGTGCCATGTGGTCAAGTATGCTTAGCAACTTTAATTACTTCTACTTTCATAATAAACATGAAATGAAACCTACAATAATACAGGATGTAGAAGTCTAATGATCACTTTTTGCAGTTTATTATCTCTACAGCACTTTATTAGCTTTGGTATGTGGTTGTGTTAAGATACAATACAGTCAAAGTGCTGGAAATGAGAATGTTTCTTAGACTGTTGTGTTATTGTCTATTGTTTCATCAACAGCTACAATTATGATTCTGGAGTAATTCAGCCATAGGCACGTTTGTGTGCCTGTGACAGAGCAAGGAGAGAGGTGATAATAAGTCCGTCTGTTCTCCCTGTCATCTGTGCTGTAATGATTCCAAATGAACCTGGCAGCCAGAAATAGAGCCGTTTATCTGCCAGGCTGTTTAAACATGTAGTGGTTGAGGACATTGGAGTGCCACACAGGAAGAAGGATAAATGTCTATGTACCTGATGATAGGTAATATGAAATTAAATGTTTGTGAAGGCCTTTGGTTTGGACCATATTTTGGTCCAGGACTACTTAATGATACTGGACCTTCTTTGTTGTTTTCTGCTGGTATAGTCATAGATATGTGGGCTCTTTCCATAATGGCTTTGAACTGGATTTTCTTTTTTCTTTTTTTTTTACTGTTATGGACAACTTTATCCCTCTAGCATCACATTAGATCTCCCAACAACAAAACAGGGGTCACTGTGCTTGCTTTTGGTCGCCCATTAAAGCAGGCAAACACCTGTTTGTACACAGGGGTCCTAAAGGTAACTTCTGACTAAAGGCTCCAGTACACAGTGGGGCTAATTTCTTTAATGTCAAATTCTAATGTGCATTGGAAAGTCTTATTGAATAAAATGTTATTTTTAGAAAATATTTGCACTTAAAGGATAAAGCTATATGTTTCAATTTAGGTTTAGTGGGCCTTTTGCAGTCTGGTTGTATAAAAGGTTCATTTTTCCTTTTTTGACTTTTTTTTTTTTGTTTCCTCTATAATTTTCTTGTTTCTTAACATCACCAGAGCTTGATTTAAGGCATGCTTGACATTTTATGTAATGCACATCTGATGTTTCATAAAGAAAAAGTCGTGTGTCAGAGGTTAATATTAACAACACTGAAATTCACCTGTTGACCTTTATTTGATATTACATCCATTAGACTAAAAAAGGGCTTGTTGCTGTGTTTGAATTATGTAACACATTATCAAGGCAGATCTGAGCAGCTCTCCAGACAATTACCAAAGTACAAAGTCAAACGATTTCCTTATTATTAACATTTAATTACAGTGGTGTACCAAATGCCCTCCATAGCCATTAGCTCGATGAAGGAGGCTTTGGTGTTATGGATTGTGTAATCACACAAATGGTTTGGTTTTTGCTTCCCTCCTGGGTTGTTGTTTCATATTCATATGAAAGTGATATCACAGGAATGTTTGAGATACAGATGGCAAAAGAAAAGAGACAAAAAAAAATCATTTGTGGCATTCATTTTGAATCTGACTCCTCATGGAGAGCGCAGTGGAAAACCTTGGTACTCCCTGCTTGGTAATTACTAGACTCTGGGGTTTGTTATGATGAACACAAACACAAACACAGCCCCAAGCACAGACTTGATCACCTGGAAAAGCTAAGACCAGCCAAATCAGATGCTTAAAATCTGCTTTGCAATAAAAGCTATTGTCATTAGCCTCTGTCTCTTTGCCTGTGGCCTGTTGGTGTGTGTGGGAGAGAAAGTGTGTACATGTTGGCACAGGACTAAACTGTATGAGTATGCATGTTGGTAAGTAGCCGGGCTCCTACCAGGATTCATCATGGGTAACTTACCAGATTGTGAGTGGGTGTACTGCCTATAAGCACTGTGTATGTGCCATCCAAGGTGTGAGGGTGTTTTACCTGAATGTGAGAGACCAGCCCTAATCTTGACCCAGGACACACTAACTCCTCTCCCTTTGCCTTCTCAGAAGCCAAGGTATTATGAGCTTAACACATATTAGACAGCAACACAGTTAGGTTTTAGTTTTGGACTTGCACCACCTAATTTATTTACTTTAGAAGTTAAACAACCCATAAGAAAAGCAGGACGTCACCTCTAAATGAATGGATACTTGCAGTAATAGTTACAGACAGTTAATGCTGTTTTTTAAAACACTGTTTCAGAGTGAATAAAATGTTAGTGTCTACAGATATATTGTAGTAATTGTGACCATATTATTTCAGTGTGGAGTATTCATGCACATAGCTGTCTGAAACCCATGAACATCATCACACACATTTGCAGGTCCTGCAGTATAATGTAAGTGTATCAGCTCTACATTAACATAAATTGATCAAAGTCCTGGTAAAGCATGTGGTATCTGTTCTTATGGTGTCTTGCTGCTTGCTCTCTGTTGTTTTTGTCCCTTACTGCTGCTGGAACACTGGAATTTCCCCACTGTGGGATCAATAAAGTTCTACCTACCTACCTTCCTGAGTCGTAGAGGAGGTGTATCCCTCTTAAATGTTAATATTTTGTGGCTAGAGTTAAACTTGATACCGCACATCACCTAGTTTAAGTTTCTATCAAATGTTGTTTGAGGCACTAGTGCCTATTTTCTCCTTGGAAGATTAACTTTTGCTTGTGGTCACTTGACTGATGATAAACTCAAAACCCAGAATATCTTGTAGGCAAAACATTTGGAGTCATAAAGTAATCCGGTCTTCAAGGTCATAGAGGTTAGTTTGATTTGAAAACAGGAGGCACATGCTGTGCCATTAACCATAAGAGAATGTAACTTGCAAAACTAATGAATAATATGTTTACCTTTCTTTTTCTTTTTTTTTTTTTTACAAAAAAAAAACAAAGCATGAGAATATGTATTATTTGCAGCCTAGATTATATCACTTGTATGTCACTTTGATTCAACAACCCTCCTAGAATCAACATTTTGTACTAATGCACTGGTGTCTGCAGCCCTTCATTTCATGGACTCCCTTAGAGCACGTTCTTGATGACGATGATACTCATGACAGCCAAAGTTGGAGTCAAGTCAGTGCTGGGGAATGAGTGCCTGTGGGACAAATACAGTACGTATATGCAACAAGAACCAGGCCAAGTGTAGGTGCCATGAGGATACAAAGCGCACATATACTCATGGTGCTGTAGAAAATGTGGTATTTCTAGACCTGGATGAATAATTCTGAATATGAAAAGACTTCCTGATACATTTAAACTCTTGTTCAGTCACATTATCATGTGACCTGTCAGCCCTGTAGAGGACATAATTATATTGCCAGGTGAATGGCGCCCGCTTCATAACGTCCACTGAATGTCACAGTAATACAGTATTTGCACCAGGTGGTGAATGGGCAGGAGTCAACAGGAGGTTAGTGTCTATCTGTATCTGTGACAGCTTTGTTGTTTCTCACATTGTATAAGGTGTAAAAGAGGCGGGGAGGGAAGGCAACTCAACGGTTTTAATTTGTTATGTTTCACTAAAAGAGATGACTGTTTAGATTTGTTGTCAGAAAACCTGCCTGTGCAGGTAGACGTTTAGGAGAAAATCACGCTAGGAAGCAGCCAATTAAAAATTGAATACTTTAATTTGGAACTTTTTTTACCCTACGTATCCTCCATATCTGCAACTAGATCAAATTGATGAAAACTTTATCTAAGCATGCTGGGGGCTCTGCTATGCTTGGAAATGATTTTTTTTAAACAGGTTCATTACAGCTCAGACAAGGAAAGTATCATGCTGAATGAAATGTCCGTATTACATTGCTAGGTGAAACAGGTCACTTTAACCTGCAAGATAATATGAAGGTTAAGATGGAAAAATAAAAGTCCTGAAGCTGAACATGTTGGTTCCCATTTACTCACACCTTCATATAGCTCCCTCATCTGATACTAATCTCCCACACTCGCACCCAACCTACAACCCCAGTCAGGACAGTATAGATTAGTGTAACCTCCATAACCCGGCAGCTCAGTTCTTAAGAGCCACTTCTGTAACAAATTAACTCTCATTGTCAATTACTTGACAGGAGAAGCTCCTATTTACTTATTAAGTGGATATTCATCTGACTGCAGAAATGATGATTAATGTAGAAATTAGGTGGGGAGCGGATTAATTCAGCCGTGACCAGGCTAAGGACTCAGGAATATGATTTGCATTAGAATCAGGGCATCATGACTTAATGAAGGCACTGAGGAGACCTTTGATTTCTTTACTATTAGCGGCTTTTAACGCTGAATAGTTCAGTGGAATAAGATACTTTTATAAATGTACCACATGAGGTGGCTGCATAAAAAGCAATTATGTAAATGTTGAAAGAGCATGTGATTTAAATCCTAAAATATAGATGTACTCAGCAAAAAGAATGTGTCATGGTTTTACCTACCAAATTTGTAAGACAGCTACAGTTACTTTGCAGAGATTTTAACAAAACATTAGTTTATAAAATGAATGAAACTACCCAGCTCTACATCTGCCTCGATAAACTACAAGAGTAAAACACCACTTACACAATAAAACATTATTAATAATCACACAATAACATAATTTAGATGCACATTTTACTTTTAGCATTTCTCTGCCGAGTTAAAGCTAAAACCTTCATGATATAATCTGGTTCAAGTGAAGGGTCAGGATCCGAAGAGATGACCAAACTGTAAAACTTACATAATGACATCTGACCTGAGGGCTGACACTGAACCTCCACCTGCACTAGGTGAGCCCAAACATCCTTTAGCTTAGGAACCAAAAGATTCAAAGTGACATCTGGCATTTTGGTGCTCAGACAGGCTAATTCTAATTATATATTTTTATGTAAGTCATGTACTTTTGTAACCGGAGGCCTCTAAACTCATTGTGTCATGAATGCAAAGCTGCATACAGTGTTGGTAATTGTATATATGGAAGCAAAAGGACTGTTAGTTGTTTTTTTTGTTTGTTTGTTTAAGAGAAATACCCTAAAAAGTCTCAAACTAGAGCGCTAAACAGCAGTGTCACCTCTCAAAATATTTAAATTAATTAGTGAATTTGTTACTTTTCATCTTTTAAAGGCTCATTTTCAAACTGTTTTAACTGAACAATAATATCAACCACACCATGAACATGAATACTGGAACTTCTCTGTCCATAACTATCATTTAAATCCCTCAGTGTTGCATAATGAGCTTGTTTACGCTTGTTTTATCTGGGCATGAGAGAATGAGTGTGTGTAGGTGTGACGTGAACTGTGTTGGCGATAATAGAGCGTGTAGGAGGGAGGACACACAAACAGTTATTTGCTGAGCTGTCAATGCATTTCACTCAATTTCCCACCGCAAAGAAACATATCTGTTGTAAAACTAAAGAATCTGAACAGGTTTTAGATTAGATGGAAAAAGTGTTCTAACAATATGTAACAAGAAAATTGGTAACAATACAATTGCAAATTCCTCCAAACTTAGGTTAACCCTGAATGGGAACATGGTTAACAAGGATAAAATGATTCTAGTGCATGAATTGTAAAGAACCATTATAGACAAATCCATAATCAATATCTGTAATGTTCCTGTGTTGTTTTTTAATACTCTCAGAATAGAGATGTCCTCAGACTGCCCTCTAGTGCCACTCCGACACCATGACTCCTCTTTATCCGTTCCAGCAATGAACTTCCTGGTCAGAACACATCTTTTCACCCACTGAATACAAACCAAATAGTGTTGTCCCATAACATGTTACAATGGCTCCATATTTGTTGTTCTAATTTGATGCTTTCAAACTAGAATCACAAGTTTTTGAAATGTAATGCAGATAATAATCCAATAAACTTCAAGTAGCATCAAAAACATGCTTCCAAAATGAATTTTAAGCATTTAATATACTCAAGAAAAACACAAAAAAGACCAAACAGGACAAACCAAATTCTGGTATCTTCATTTTACTTTATTGTATTAAAACAAATACATTTGTGGACATGTTTGGCACCTTTAAGTCCATGTTAAAAGATGTGTAATGGGATCAGCAGTGTCATGAAAAAAAGTGAGAGAACTGTGATCTATTTAAATATACTGACAGAAAAATCAATAAAGATGGAAGTACAGGCTACTATTAAGTGTTCAAACATGGTTAAAAGACTAATTTTACAGTTGACCGGTCTGTTGTGGGGTTCTAGACTGCAAGATAAAACCAGTTTGAGGATCAGATGAAATTAAGAAAATGAGAATACTGCCACCTGGAGGCAGACCTGAAATATTTCATCAGAACAGCTCTAGCTGCTGTACACAGTCCTGGCCTAGTCTTTCATTTCATGGCAACACTGTCCTCAGCTATGTTGCTCCTTTAACAGCAGTCGGTCCTTTTTAAGATGCTGTATGGTATCAGGAATCCTCTTCATTGTAGAAGAACAAGTAGTAGAATACAGCGCTGATAGTAAGCAGAGCGACTGATAACAGCATGTTCCGCCGATTCTCTCCTCTTAAGGTCTCCAGCTCCTTGTCTGACAAAGAAAAATAAGTTTGGTGTGAAGATAATATTGTGTGGTACTGACAGCCGTCAATCAAATGTGAAAGTGCATGTGGAATCCTGCTTCTTCCATTGATGTGTGGCAGTATAGCAGACCAAATCTACGGTGACCCAGATGTATGCATACATACTGTAACCTGTCCCTTTCCATAACCTTCTGTTTTAAATATGAATTCCTGTTTTGTGTATCGATATAAATGTGAATATTGTGGGTACATGCACAGTGATCTGCTCTTCATGTGAATTCACATGACACACATTTATTATTTACCATAAAAACTGGCTTGTGCTTAAACAGGCATGTAATTAAGTAATTAACAGAGCATGATAGCACATTTGCAGCTTTTAGCAATAATAAGTTATTGGTGATCCTAGACCTGGTATTACCTGGTACTGGATCAAAATTGAATTTTGTGGTATCTACCACTCACAAGTAGCATTAAGCAATACACATCTGTGCAAAAAAAAAAAAAAAAAGAAGTCTAAAGCTACAAATAAGCATTTTAAACATATGAGCTCACCAAACTTTTGTATCCTTTCATTCATGATTGCCACTTCATCTTCTAGTTCCTGTCTGTGGAGCAGAAAGGATGTGACAAAGATAAACTGATCAGTTAAGATAAGCCGCAAAGTGAGGAAGTCATTAGTTAGGTTTTAAGTAAGAGACTGAAGGATAGGTACCCAGCTTGTCAATCTGTCTTATATCAGCCATTACAACAATAAACATGTTTGTGAGTGCTGTGATCATGCATCCTGTTCATACTAGTCATTAAAATAAAATCCCTTCCCAGTGTGCTTTAACTGTCGGTGACTAAACCCACAGCCCTCAACTCCCTGCAAAAATGTATTCCTGTCTTTAGTTTAAGCTAATATGAAGCTTCAGCTGTGCAAGGGAGACGAATCAAACTTCCATAAACAGGTGCTGTTAGTGTAAAATTATCTCAGGACAGTGATTTCTTGTTCCTTGCCTTGCTGCAGTGGAAAAAGAGTGAGTCATTAAAAAGACAGATTTTGGTACACACACAAAAGATGGAAACCTTGGAAGATGCTCACTGGATTGATCTATCATGGCCTGCTGAAGCCTCATATCAACTTCAGCTAAACTTATTAAAACAATGAGCTCAGTCAGTTATATGGTTTCCTGATTATTGTTCCAAGACTGGTTTGAAAATTATGAATCTATCCTTTAACAACTAGTCCTTTTGGCTGCCCCAGTCTGCATCACCTCTCCTTCTCAGAGAGCTTTCCCTTCCTCCTCCTGAATTCCGCCCTCTCCAGGTTGTCTTGGCACCGTGTCCGCCGCTCCTCCACACGGTCAATCTGCTGACAAGTTATTTAGTACAACCAGGTGAGATACAACTAGCTTAGGTTAGATAAATGCAATGCCAACCAGCAAAGCGGTCAGACAGTTCAGCGAATGAATGAAGTTACAGTACTTAGCAACCGCTAGCTACCTATGCCTTCTAACCTCTCACCTCAGTGGCAACACTGATTTTCTCTCGTCTTTTGTCTTTCGATTTAGCCATTTTTGACAGAAAACCTGGTCGAGATGCAACTTAGGTTAAGCTGTAACAGTGCGGAAGTGTTCTTCTTCTTCATAATGTTTATTGCTCCCTTCTGACACGTCAGTCCTCAGTGTTTTTGCTGCCCTCTATCTGTGACAAGTAACATTGCACCATTTGTCTCCCAGAGCGCGGAGTCTGTTCCCCTCAGTGCTCACCTGCCAAACACAGATAGGCGAGGAGAGTTGTTGTTGACCGCTCCTAATCGGTTATTTGACCCGAGAGGACAGGATTTAATCGAAGAAAAGAGTCTGTTCTTTCTACCGTCCTCTTCCCTTTCTGTAAAAATGTCTTTTTTTATTAAGCTTACCGTCCTCTTCCCTTTCTGTAAAAATGCCTCTTTTTATTAAGCGGGACCAAATATTTGCGCATCAGGTACATCTAAGCTAGTTACTCTTGAATTAAGTTATTGAATTAAGAATGACATATATAACTGAGGTATTAAATCTTGTAGACTATAGCTGCTTTTGCAAGTAGCTTTATCTAGTAATGTGAGACTCTCATATAATAGCCTACCTGGAGTATTTGTAACCTAGCCCACTGGAGACATGTTTCACTGTGTTTTCAGAGTAAAGAAGAACGACAAGTGGAGCTGGAGACATTTAAGCTGCTTCATTTAAGACTTGCTGAGGTAAGACGATTTTGCCATTCATTATTTAGCTACAGGCTTAAAGATATAGCCCGTGGGAAGTCCTCCTCATTAATTTCTACCCTGTTCTATTTATATTTATTCCCGAATGTCTTTGGTGTGAATGACTTTTATCTGAATGAAATGCTGTTAGACCTGTATGTGAATATCTTTTTTTGGTGGCGAGGGATCACATTATTCTTTCTGTGCTCTTCATTTCAGTTCATGTCATCTAGAAATGAAGGCTCCCACTGTTAGATTACCCACAGACTGCACTGTGCACACAGTTGGCACACTGTCTGATAAAGACACCAAATGGCAGATGATGAGTGATTTCATCTACTTGCTTTGCTAATTGGATGTCCCCCAGGACACATGTTTCAGCTTTTTAGTTGCATGGCCACTTAATCGAAAGCTGTGTGTGTCTCTGTTAAATTATTGCTCAGGGCTAACATTCAAGCACATACCCATTTGGATGTTTGTAGGCAATAACATTAATACGTTATTGACAACAGCTGTGTTTTTCCTGCTATGACAACTAAAATACCTGCTGTGAGACAGATCTGTTATACAGTATAGTCTGTAATTATTGTACAAAAAATGAATGTAGCTAGTTTTCAGGTGGGCAGCCTTGTATTCACTTGCTTTGCAGCAGTTTTCGCTTTAACTGTTCATTATATTGCGTTCCTATAGAACAGGTTAGTAGTCCCTGATAATTCAAGACAGGATGTTATGATGTTGTAACTGTACAGGTTGTGGGATGAGGGTCTCTCAACAGTTAACGGATTGTAAGACACACTAGAATAAATCATTTATTAGGGAAGGTGGTTGGTCTCTATGTTCTTATCCACTCTAGAGTTGATGAACAAACCAGCTTCGCAAAAACTTGTGCACTGTGTAAAAACAGTTTTGCAGTTAAGCATCACTAAATGGTCATGATAGAGTAAGTAACTGAGTGTGTGAAACCACGGGTTACTGTAAATGTAGCATCTTTACCATTAGGAGTATTTTGTGAGAGGAGAGTTTAGATTTAGTGTTTGACATCATTTTGGTAGTTCTATGGAGCCAGAAAATCCAAACTGGGCTGTCACAGTAGTCGAACAGCTTGAATAATGAAACAAACAAGATGTTTGAGTTTGAAAGGTAAAATCAAACACTGACCTATCCATCCATCCATCCATTTTCCTCTGCTTATCCGGAACCGGGTCGCGGGGGCAGCAGTCTAAGCAAAGATGCCCAGACTTCCCTCTCTCCAGACACTTCCTCCAGCTCCTCCGGGGAAATGCCGAGGCGTTCCCAGGTCAGCTGAGAGACATAGTCCCTCCAGTGTGTCCTGGGTCTTCCCCGGGGCCTCCTCCCGGTGGGACATGCCCGGAGCACC
>NW_018127889.1:2377866-2388154 GCF_001952655.1 Monopterus albus | reverse complement strand
GTCTCCCAAGGCAAACAGGTCCTGGGTGATGGGTCAGACTAAGAGTGGTTCAAAAGCCCTTTATGAATAGATTAAAATCAAGGACCGTGACGTCGCCCGGCATTGCGCAGCCGGGGCCCCACCCTGGAGCCAGGCCTGGGGTCGGGGCTCGAATGCGAGTGCCTGGTGGCCGGGCCTCCCCTCACGGGGCCTGGCCGGGCTTAAACCGAACGAGCGACGTGGGGACGTCCTCCCATGGGCCCACCACCTGCAGGAGGATCCGTAAGGGGCCGGTGCACAGTGGATTGGGCAGCAGTCGAAGGCAGGGGCCCCGACGACCCGATCTCTGGACACGGAACATTGACCTAATACAGTGTGTATTGTTTTATGTGTTGTTGTTTTTTTGTTGTTGATTAATAGTTGCAGCATATTTGTTTCTTCTAGGACGCATGGACCACACAATTCCTAAGATGCTGTATTTGAGGACGTCAAGCAGCTACTTGCATCTTTGCTGGGTTGGTGAGTGTGAAAGTGTATTCATTCAACTACATTAATTAAACACTCCTCTGAATTAAATAACAGTACACAACTGCATGACTTTAACATTAATTGGCTGTCATCTCCCTCCCTGCAGTTATAATGTGTGTATCATAGCATACGGACAGACAGGTAGTGAGAAGACTCACACCATGACGGGATCCCAGCTGCTGGAAGAGCAGTCAGGCATGCAGCAGAAGGCACAGCAGGGTATTATGGGAGGTGTCCTGTATAAAGCAGCCTCTCTGCTCTGGCTGAGCACAGACCACATGTGTCCCACAGGAACAGCAAAGTCACTCATCTACTTCAGGATGCCATAGGTGATGCACAAAGACACACATACACACATTTGTTTTAATTCTTCCTGGAGACTGTACATTGACATACATTCATTTCCTGGAGACTTACAGTAGCTTAACCTTAACCTACCTCAGCCTCACCCTAACCTTAAACCAAGTTGTCACTGTAAAAT
The DNA here is from genome assembly GCF_001952655.1 of Monopterus albus. NCBI lineage: Eukaryota > Metazoa > Chordata > Actinopteri > Synbranchiformes > Synbranchidae > Monopterus > Monopterus albus. The sequence continues at coordinate 2,387,166 of NW_018127889.1, read as the reverse complement.
TCAGTGAGTTGCTTGATGGGGACCAGGATCTGGTCCTCACAAGGAAGGTAGTCCTCACAATGAGTCCCCCTCTGTATTCTCAGTCATCTGTTACTGTCTTTCCATACAGTAGTTAACATCTGCTCTTGTCCTTCCCCATCTTGTCCACCAGGCGGTGATGCTAAGCTGCCGGTGATGCTGTGTCTCTCTCCCACACAGCCCTTCATTACTGAGTCTGCAGACTCTGGGATTCGGCAAGGCGGGCCTGTCAGGTTCAGAAGGAGCTCCCCCGAAGGAAGAGTAAGTGACAGGACAGAGAGTGATTTCACTCTTTGCAATGTCGATCCTTTCACAGTCATACCATCACAACAGATTTGAGGGGATAAAATGCATACCAACAAATTTGTTGTGTTTGCTTTACAGAGTATTTACCATATGATTGTATCTGTGAAGCCTAAAAAAAAAAAAGACAAACAGCATGACAATAGCTTACTGCAGATATGAAACAGCTTAATTTATCATTGGGTTGCATGGTGCTGCTTGCTCCTTTGTAAAAACTCCTCAACTTTATGACAACTAGTTGCTTTTCTACAGATTCATAGGTTTTCATAATGACTTTAATTAGGAAACATGCTAATTTTACTAGCATTGCTAATATATTCTTGTTTTTAAATACAGTGTAGATATTAGTAGCACTGAATGTCGTACTAGGTTTCCTGAAACTGCAGATACATGAAGTGAAATTAAACCTGACAATTACCAAGACTGCTGGGTAGCTATAAATGACATTACAGTTGGATTTTAATTAACATGTAATAAAATAATTCCTATTAAAATACTGTATTTAATACTTCACTTTCTACTTTATTAAATTCTTTTAAATTTATGCCTGTATTAAGATGTAGCTCATGCCAGTAGTGAATAGCACTATATTACAAAGCAACAACTTTTGATTATTCTATTCTACTGTCTTTTGGTTTCAGTTCTCACTGCTCATGCGCTGACTTTTATTTTTTTTCGTGTTGATGTAGCTGTATTTGTCAGCGTCTTATGTTACAAATCTTTAAAATGCCTTGATAGAGTTGTTTTTGTAGGAAATTGTGTCAATACTATACTACAAACAGATACACATATGTGTATTGGTGTATTCAGTACAGTCCCCTCTGGTTGTACACTGTCCCTTTACAAATAAACAATTCATATACAACTTATTGCTCACTATATGAAAACTACTTCCGCTGTGGTAAATAATTCCGGTTCGCTGTCTGCTGCTTTGGAAGGTGTGTGTCCCATTATGTGTGGCGTAAAAGTAACACTGCATTTCAGAAAAAGAACATCATACCAACAGTAAAATATGGTGGTGGTAGTGTGATGGTCTGGGGCTGTTTTGCTGCTTCAGGCCCTGGAAGACATGCTGTGATAAGTGGAACCATGAATTCTGCTGTGTACCAAAATATCCTGAAGGAGAATGTCCGGCCATCCGTTTGTGACCTCAAGCTGAAGCGAACTTGGGTTCTGCAGCAGGACAATGATCCAAAGCACACCAGCAAGTCCACTTCTGAATGGCTAAAGAAAACCAAAATGAAGACTTTGGAGTGGCCTAGTCAAAGTCCTGACCTGAATCCAATTGAGATGCTGTGGCATGACCTTAAAAAGGCGGTTCATGCCCGAAAACCCTCCAATGTGGCTGACTTACAACCATTCTGCCAAGATGAGTGGGCCAAAATTCCTCCACAGCGCTGTGGAAGACTCATGGCAAGTTATCGAAAACGCTTGATTGCAGTTGTTGCTGCTAAGGGTGGCCCAACCAGTTATTAGGTTTAGGGGGCAAACACTTATTCACACAGGGTTTTGTAGTTTTGGATTTTGTTTTCCCTTAATAATAAAAACCTTCATTTAAAAACTGCATGATGTGTTTACTTGTGTTATCGTTGACTAATATTTAAATTTGTTTGATGATCTGAAACATTACAGTGTGACAAACATGCAAAAAGATAAGAAATCAGTAAGGGGGCAAATACTTTTTCACACCACTGTATACGTGTGCTGTAGCATCAGGACAAATGATATTTTTAGCTTTTGCTTTACTGTAAACTACCAGGAGCAGAGGGCAGGTGGAATATTCTGCATAAACATAATTCAGCTAGGAAGCTGTAAACCTGACTGTCCAGTGTGTCATGATACTGCACTACACCCAAATCGTTAAGTCTATTGACTACAGCTTAATGTTGGGAAGAAAACAAATCAGGCATTTTCTTCCAAGGTGAAACAGTTGGACACCCTTCCCAGCACGAGGAGAATAACACACTGTATCTGGTAATTAAATCTTTTTCATCGACTCTCCTTAGACAAACACACACTCACTCTCACTTTTTAATAAGCCTCCTCCCACCGTGGCGCTGCAAACTGCGATGAGGGCTCTGCACAGTGTTCTAATCCACGCAGTCTCAAGGCTGACATATTTTTTGAGATGTAGATGTCATGTGCCACGCTGACATGAAAGCTGTGATGCCCAACTGGAGGTTTAAGAATGACAGGACAAGAATAAGTTTATAAGGAGTGTGACAAGATGATAAAAAAAACCCTCTGGAAGCATTCTTTATTTAGAGCGATGACAGGGAAGAACAAGATGGAAGAGAGAAGAGGCAGAGTGAGAAGTGGAGAGAAGGATGAATTAGAGAGAGCAAAGTGAGAATGAGATTAGAAAGAAATGGAAATAGGTGAAAGTGTGACTGCACATGAAACTGTGAACTTGTGATTTTAAGCTTCAAACTTCATCTGGCAAAATCTGAGACAACTTGTGACAGTGTGATTCTTCTTGGCTTTTAACTTTCACAATCAAGTTAAATGCCTATAGAGGATATTAGTGCACAGTAAGTTAAAACAGGTAATCCAAATTTTGTTTGATATTATATAATCCTAAATAACAATGCTCTTATTTTGAAGGGGGAAAAAAAGCAAGAGTAAAGATAAAATCATTGTCAACACTTGCACAAGTGCACATAAGAGGCATGTAAGGTAATGTCTCGCATGTGCTGAGGCACCGAACTTTGACACAAGTCTTATTTATATTTTAAGTTTGTCACCTAGTGTGTGCCCCATAGAGAGAGGGCCTACCTAATGTAAAAGCTAACCAGGGTTCTTTATGAAGACTTCTTTACAGGCATCATAACATTAGATTTTTATTAATTCAAGCAAACTGTTACAGTCAACAGTTATATAAGTTACATTGTGTACAGTACTGATCTAATGTTTTTCTCTTTTAAACAAGGGTTTCTGTCCCTCTGTCACTTTTACCCCTTCGAACACAGAAACAGCAAATCCATACAAGCGCAGGCAAGTAAGTAGTAACAGCACAGTACATTCAACAACTCAACAATACGTTTTGTACGAACAATAAGGCAAGTAGAAGAAAGAACAGAAAAGGACGGCAGACATTTTCTTTGAAATGAGCCAAAACAAAGCATAATGCGCCTCTCTTTTAGGCCTAAAAAGGCAGTGTCACGCAGAATGTATTCTTCTGAACAACAGTCACAGCTGAAGAACCGAACGAGGTAAGGCTTCTTGTTAGTGGCCAGGTACGTGGTACAGGGGGATCTGAGGGAACAGCTGCCTTCGGTGGTGTCGAGTGGTTTGTACCTATTGTTGGTCAGACTCAATATCATGGGTGCCTTCGACCTGGCTTGGTGTACCCCCTACTATATCTGTTCATCTAGTGGTCAGTATTGGCAACTACTGGCTCATTGAACCTGCAAATGTTTCAGCAGAAAAATGATAAAAGACAATAAAATAAAACAGCATTCATTCGACACCATGTTCAGCCACCAGGTGGCAAAACTGTGCTGGAAAACTAAGGATATATGCAACATGCCTTCATTTTTCCTGGTCTATTGTTGTCTTTTTATTCTAACAACTTAGAGATAGAAACAGAAACAAATGGTTCTTTAAAAAGGTTTGTCATGTATAACAATAGTAAACACGGGATTCCATCACAAGAAATCCATGTTGTGTGGTAGAACAGAAAACAATGAATGCAAAAAAAAAAAAACTTATCTTGGAACAGTAGAAAGACTGACAGGGGTGACACCGAGACTCTCCTCCAGAAACAAACCACAAGGAGATGGAGAGATGATGAGATAAAAGAGCTTGACAGAGAAAAAGTGGGCAACAATGATGTTCCTCTTCTGTCAAGAGTGGAAATGACTTGGATGGCAAGGTGTGCAGGGCTTTGGGGGGGGGCGGGGGCACCTGAACATGTTTGTCCTCCCCTGCCACCGCTGCTTTTCAATCCATTTCACTCCATCCAGTCTCCTTCATCGAACTCAGACTCGTCCTCAGAGTCGGAGTACTCCACAGCGATGCGGCGCGACAGGATGGTGGCCACGTCATTGCCAACTCGCTCGTGCTTAGCCTCTTGCTCTCGCTGCTCCTCCACTTTTCGTAGCTGTATGCCTGGAGTGGGAGAAGTAGTAACGTGCAGGGAAAGGCTTCAGTTTGCGATGAAATATTATAATGTACATAAGTATAATTGTATAATTGTTTAAAGCCCCTTGAGGCAAATTTGTGATTTGTGATAGTGGGCTGTACAAATAACAACTGACTTGTTCTGTAGACAAAGCATAGACTATGCAAGACGACCATCATATCAGTCTAACTCACTGGACTGCAACAGAAAAACTTTTATATAGGAACTAAAATTTCAACTGAGGCTGAGGAAGTTTGAAAACATTTTCTGATAAGACATGATCCACCTTTCCTGATGGCCTCCAGCAGGACACTGCGGGCGTCGCTGATGGGTGGCAGACTGGCTGGATGGTGCCTCTTGGTCACCACATCGTGATGGGTGTGGGGCAGTGGGGTGGCCATGGCTCCTGCTGAGGGGAAGGCTGGCACAGGTGGCGGGCCTGACGGACAGGGCGATGAGCTCCGCACTCCAGAGAGGGGCAGAGGCGGTGGCGGTGGGGGAGGAGGCAGGATGGTGCCATCTGACTGGGTCCCAGAGCCCATGGATAGGCCCTTGTCCAGGACTTGCTGGTGACGGGCTGGGGAAGAAGAGTGGAGGGGAGGTGCCACAGGCGGAGGGGCTGGGTGGAGCACCCCTGGGGCGATCTGGAGAGGAGCAGGAGGAGGCGGAATGGCTGGAGGTTGTTGCTGGACTGGGAGAGGAGGAATAGGAGGAGGAGGGGTGCCCCTCAGGCTTGTGGAGGGTAAAGGAGGGGGAGGAGGGGGGAGAGGAGGAGGCGGAGGGGGAGTGCTGGAGGTGAGGCCTGCTGTCCGGGCTGGAGACTGGGGTCTGCTGTCGGAAAACCCCGAACTGGAGCTGGAGGATGAAGAGAGAGAATAATAAGGGGTGGGGTTACTGAACTGTGAATTCACAGGTGTTGCTGAAGAAATTCATGTCAAGATCAAGACTATTTTGTTCTGTTCTGCTCAACAAAACTGAAAAGGAAGTGTTCCATTAGATCATAAGATAAATATTTTTTTTTTGCAGCAGTGCATCAGTGTTGTCAGAGAGGGGATAAAGTTCTGAATGGCCTGGTGATGCTTCATAACGCTGCCGCCGGTACATACAAAAAAGTCCCTATCAGAAATCGCGGCATGCCAAACAATGTCTAGCTCGATGTTGGTAGGCAATTAGAAACAGGATTACAGGTTTAAAGGACTCTGTACACTGAGGGGGAATATTGAATTCCCAGGGCAGCCGACTTGTCCATTAACGACAGAATCTTATCAGTATTGGCCAGTCACTGGTACTGAAACAGTGTGTGGGTGGATCGAGCAACTAACCGGGACACTGCAACATGACAAGACTGACATGTTCACAATCAATTTTCTTCCTACAGAGAAAATTGCTGCAGACAAATAGCACAGCAAGAGAGAGAGGGAAGGGGGAGGAAAATGATGTGTGGAGTATTTCCTGCGAGCACACTTGAGGCTGTGTCTGCACCAAATCCTACTTAATGTGCTACATTAAATGTGGGGAGGATTTGTAAAGGAGTGAAGTGAGAAAATGAGATATGCAACATAATGATAGTAACTACTAAAAAAAAAAACAGCAGGACGCCTTAAATAAAGGTCAGACAGGGATTGAAAAGTAATATAAAGCACAGTGGATGAACAAAGACGAGGATGGAAAGCATTTGAGGGTAAGAGGAGACGATGGCTGTGAGGACTTCTGTAAAAATCAATGCGACATTTCTCTGGTGCTGCAGCCACAACCTTAATCATTCCCTCTGATCTTTCCATCCCTTCAAATAGTGACATGTGTGGCAAAAAAAAACCTGTAATACACTCAGTGGCCTTAACACGTTATTGATCCTCCCCTTCTCTGAGCCTTTTCCTTTTTTATTCAGCTTTGGTCCAAAAACCCTCCATCCATCCATCTGTCCATTCATCGTAACCAAGTGAAAAATCCTCATTCTCTTAAAGAGAATAAATACAAAAAAGAAAAGCTAGGAAATGCTACTGACTGTGACCAATTGATCTACAAGAGGGGGAAAAAATTAACAAACCAAAGACATGGGGATGGGTGTGCACTGGTGAATTAGAGACGAGGTGAAATAAGATTTACAGATCATTTTTCACACAGGTTTATATCTGCCATGTGAGCTTGAAATCGGAGTGACAGAAACTTTCTGGCTTGCAGATCTGGGTGAATGCATTGCTATTCCTAAAACTTTTTGCAGTTGCTATGCAAAACCATAGCTACAGATTTGTGAGGGGGACATCAAATTGAGGTTATGTGTTGTTTGTTGTCTCCTTTCCCACCTGATCACAGAGGGCGGCTTGATCTCTCCCAGTGGGTGCATAGGAGGTGGAGGCGGCGGAGGGTCGTGGGGCCGCGAATACATTCTGTCCCCGGTACGGCTCAGCAGCTCGTTCATCTGGCTGTAGGGCAGCGCCGCCAGCGAGAACGGCCCGTCCAAATGCTCCATGTACAAGGGAGCCCTGAGCAGAAAGAAGGTCTTAATTCCATTGTTTTGATTCATTTTCTCGCTTGTTCTTTAACTGTCTCCTGATCTGTTATGCAATTGTGTTTTCAAAATTGCTAAGACACATTTCTTGAAACCGCCCACCCTCCTCTCTAAACTGTAAACACAAAACCCATTTTGCTAACTACACTCACACTAAACCTCTGACTGTTTTGCAAAATGAAACAAGCAAATGTGCCTTAGCTACTGACCAACTTGGGTGATGCTTTGACAGTAACACAGGGAACATGCATTCATAACCATCTCTATGGGCTTGATACCTTGGTATCAGTTCGCTCGAAATCCAGTTTTATGTCAGCTATTTGTGGCGCTGACAAATCCAAGAAAACCTCTCATTTGCATAAAATCTTTTTTATTAATCACATTGACTGGCAGGGACATTACTGAACATGAGTGCTGCTGGAGCTGTGAGACACAATAAATGCAATCACAACTGTGAGGGACCTTAATCATCACTGTTGTTGCTTCATTTCCTCACTGCCAGTGAAGTGTAAAGTGTTAGGACCCATTCCCTGCGGAGTGGGCACAATTTATTATTGTAGTTCGAGTGATTACGTCCTTCTGACATACAAGTATGTATCCAATCAGTAGCGTCTGAGGCTCAAAGTTGTACATGCTTTTCCGTGTCTACCAGGAAGAATGTGCATGTTATCCCATTATTTGATGCCTGTAACAATTTTGGTTGATTCAGAGCCCTAAAGATAGAAGAGTTGAGACACCGAGGGGTCAAAAACAGTAGTGGGTCATGTGACTCGTATAGGCCTGATCAGCAAATTACTACCTTTAAGGACTTGAGCAGCCTTGTGCACTAATTGTGTGTTCTGTTGTTGTGGATAGCTCAGCTAATTTAGCTAGAAAGCTGGATACCTAATCTATTAAAGTGACCCAGTCAAAAGGTTGTAAAACATGTACAAATAAATTTTTGACACGTCTCCAACTTAACATGTCACAAGTATTATTATTGTTACTTTGAAAGATAGCAGCCAATTCAATGTAACTCTGTGGTACTGCTGCTAATGTTTAGAACTATTCTATGGTACACTCGGGTCTGATTTCCCTAAATGTAGGATTTGGAATTGTAATCCTAAATACTGGACAGCCACCTTCACATACCTGTTGTCATGGTAACCTGCAGATCCGTTGGCCTCTCTGTGTTTGTCGTCGGGCATGTCCTGGGCCAGCTCTGCACCCAGTGCCAGTTTCTGCCACTCCTTTTTACGGTCGTGAGGCGCCCGCGGTATCTTTTCTGGCTCCTGCGGACGGTCTATTGCCTTCAGCTTTGGTAGAGGAGGTGATGAGGGGCAGAATGACATGATGGTGTGGGAGGAAATGTTTGAGTAAAGATGCAGGAGATGGTGTAAATTAAATGGAGGATGAACCCACAAAAGATGATTTGGGGATAGGGAGAAAAACATGAGGCAGAGAGAAATGGAGAGAGAAGACAACAGATTCGCTGCTGTTAAATACATTTCATTTATCATCTTAGAAGACAAAACATTAGAACATGAGTAAAAAAAGCTTTTTATGACTATTCAGACATACACAATCAAATCCAAATTGTAAACATGGATCTAAATCGCTGGTCATGCTCTGGTCACTGACACTTTTCTGATACAAAATGCTGCTGCATCCTCTTTATTTAACTTTAACATGCCACATAAACATCCACACACCAAAGCCTCCCTCTTAAAGTGTTTTTACATGGCACCTATTGTGAAAACAGCTCTGTTATGCTTCTATTCAACTAAACTAAGTGATGATCTTTCATATATGCAGTGTACTCAATCAACTCTCTGAAGACACAACTCACACAGACACTTAAGAAGAAGGGTTCTTAAAGCACTTAATGGAAAAGAAAATGCTTTCACACAAGCGTGGGAACAGGGAGTGCTCACCGACTGAATCAGACCAAATTCAATTATCACAGATATATTATATCTGTTTATACATATTTTTAGCCAAAGCATGGAACTCACATAGTAATAAAGTGAGAGTTTGAAAAAGGTTTTTACATATTTACTCAGTCCATCATCAAACAGCACTCCCTTCTTCCCAGAGTTCAGTATGACCCACTTTAAGCAGCACAGTACATGAAACTGAGCAGTGAGCTGCTGTAGCAGAAATCACACACAGTGCTTTAAAATAATCGCCGTATGTCCACATACCTGCCCTGGGAGGTCTAAGTACCTATAGACCTGATCATACATGCGGGGGTCCTGCAACTACAAGAACAAAAACAAAAAACCACAGGAGAAGCAATGGGGGTGAGGGGAGGGGGGTTTAAAAAACCAGTACGGCACAGGATTGAGCACAACAGCGCTGCACACAG
>NW_018127889.1:2330746-2377733 GCF_001952655.1 Monopterus albus | reverse complement strand
AGTGCTGTAAAACAGAAAAAAATTGTACAGCGCACAGCTCCAGGGGACATCACAGTGCACACAATCCAGTGCGAACACACATTCACACACACACATGCTGGGAAACGGAGCTGAGCTTCAGCGCCAAAAGAAAGAACACTGAGGTACAAAAAGAGAGAGATCTCACTGGAACAGGAGGACATGCTACAAAAGGTGTGTTTCTACATGTGGGGCTTTCAGGCATATGACCACACAGCACACAACGAAGAATGATGTGCAAAACAAACACACATATGCTTGAGTCCTCTCAAAAGAACACATAGATTATAGCACAAGGAGGACACTAAAATGAAGAAGGTGGCATTTCACAATCTAGCTAAATATCGCTATGCATGAAAAACATTATCTATTACTTTAGTCATCCTGAACCAGCTTCATTCATATCAGACAATAACATACAATCCTGACATATAATTCAACAACAAACACATGTTCAGCAGTGCCTTAGTAATGCTCTGACATCCCTAGCCTGCACGTGGCACTCAGCCTGAAGCCCACAGGTTCATACTGGAGATGGGAATCTAAAAAAAAAAGCAGGTCATAATATTTCTTGTAACAGCTGGGCCCTGTAGATTTTATCAAATGTTACTAAAACTGGAGTATACAGTCTAATGTGGGGCCTGAGTGGGTATTTACGGCCGCAGTATATTGTACATGCTAATGGTAATGAAGGCACATGTCACCCACTGCAACAGTGTTTGTCAGGAAGATCAATTATGGGTTTTGTTGACAATAAGAAACATATACAACATCGCCAGCCAATTTTAGGTGTAGGTAAAGCAGGCATTTGTGGCCCTTGCAAAGTCAGGTTTTATGCACACTGTAGTGCACTGAAAACAATCAGATGTGACAAACCGACTTTCCACAAACACATAACCTTGTCCCCGTTTGCACTCGAGCTTCTGAGGAATCAAACAATTATCACAATCCTGTTTCGAACAGCAGAAATTACCACACAGACTGTGTAACTGTGTGAGTGCACATTTGTGTGGATGTAGCGGTGCGTCATTTCCCCCAGGAATGTTTCTAGACGAGGTAAAGAAAAGGGCCCTGAAACATAATTTCCAGCCTGTCACACTGGCACTATCCATTAAAACCAATGCTAATCGATTTCTTTTATGTCATGTAGATCCTCCAGGGTGTCCTACCCTGCGTTTTCAGTAAGTGTGTGTGTGTGTGTGTGTGTGTGTGTGTGTGTGTGCTGTGGTGAAATGAAATCTGCTGGCTGACAGGCTGCTGAGTGGGTTGTGGACAGCATCTTCTCTGGTTAGGGGAAGTGGTGTTGATACTGCCCGTCCACCGCTACGAACTGGCCGCTCAGACTGATTACGGGAATAAATCCTAATGGCAGTGTACATTGATTAGGCTCTGATCCATCATGGCCCATTAGCCCTGATGAGGCCCCGGCTGAGGGGAAGCCTCTGTGCTCAAACCATACACTGTATATAAAAACACGCACGTGCTCAAACAATCGACCGTGTCCTGCTCTGCTCCAACACATTTATACATCTGAACTGTCAAACTTAATATAATAAAAAAAAACACAAGACAGCGTAGTGTTGGCTAAGGGCGACGCATCAAAAGGTCGAATATTTTATTTTCTCATTTCTCAGCTGCTGCATTTCTGCTGTTATTTGGAAGAATAGATTCACCCTGATTACCCTCAAACTTCCTGGATGGTTCGTAGTAATCGTGTCTTGGTGATATACAGTATAAAAACACAAATGCAAACACATTGCAATAGTACTCAGGAAAAAGAGTACTGTCATGAGATGATGGTTTTATTACAGTGAGAAGTGCCAGAAAGGACAAGTGGTGGACAGACAATAAGGCAAAAACACACAACTGACGAGCCAAAGTCAAACTCATACTAAAATGCAGCCAGTGTGAGACAGCCATCTGTCTAACAGAGCGTCACAGAGCGAAGGTTTAAATGCAGCAATGTCAAAGCAATTTCTGTTGGAAACAGTGCATCAGTGTGTGTGCGTGTTTTTGTACTTGCTACAAAGTGAGGACATTTTGGGTGGTCCTCACATCCCAAAGCAGCTTTTTGAAATTTAATACTTGGTTTTAGGGTTCGGGTTAGAATTCGGTTTAGGTCAGGTGTTAGGCATTTAGTTCTGATGGTTAAGTGTTAGTGTAAGGGACTAGAGAATGTGTTATGTCAGTCAGTGAGTGTCCTCACAAAGATATAAGGACAAGTTTATGCTTAAGATAGAAGTACAAGTGTGTGTGTGTGTGTGTGCACGTTTGTCACAGCTGTTATAAATGTGGCTAAATTCAGAGGGATGTGCGCCTCTGCACGGTCATCATCTGTCATCTGAATGGACTGGCACTGGCAGAGAAAGCGCGGCAGTGTAAGCGCTGTGAGTACTTTGATTGCAAAAATCTCAATGTCACATAGCTTGCTAACAAACTGAAAAAGGCTCCAATCAAGAACAGCATGCTGAATGCAACAAAATACCGTTAGTAGCAGAGAAGCTAGTGTGTAACTGTAGCTGACCACTAAACCAGTGACAGTGAGGCAAACAAGTTACCTAAAGGGCTCTCATTCCAAAGCAATGCGCAGTCAATCCAAATCAATACCCATCTTACAAATGTGTGACAGATCTGAGTTGTCTTGCTGTTATCGAAGTTTTTGCTCCATGGCCGTGTCCCAAATTCCTTTTTTACAGCATCCTTTCCATCTTCAGAGGTGTACGCTAACAGCCAGAATGCATTGCAAAGAGGGCATTTAAGCACTCAACCATCATTTAATTTTAATTTCACTAAAAATATACAGCTTTGTTCCAGGCTGGCCCGAGATTGCACCGTTGCAATGTGATACAGACACAAAAATAACAAAATAGGACAGAGTAGCAACAATGGCTCTCGAAGCAGCTGCGCTTTGTGAGGTACAACTGTGTCGTTTTTCAAGTAAGAAATAACTGAGGGATGATGCATTGATTTGTGGTTTGCAATGTGTTGTAGCCCCAGAAGTGTTTCTGCAAGTGATTATGTTTAAAACTTTGGATTCTCTGTCTAGCATGTTCTATCCCTGAGAGGTCACTCGGGAAATCCTCAGACATCTAGTCAACTAAACTAAAGGACTACTGGGCCCCTGCTCCTACAGTAGAACTGGGATGCAGTCAGCACAGGTAAATACTGGAGGGTTGTTAGTAACAAGTCAGGGGTGAAGAGCTCACTTGTCCAGAGCAAACAAGCCAGAGAGAGAGGGAGGGAAGGCTGCAGGCTACTGTGTTGGGAGCAGATGCTCTGGCAGAAGGAGGAGAAGGGAGAAGGTCTTACCTCCGGGTGAGTGAGCAAAGGAGGAGGGGTTTCAGAGAGGACTCTTATAAGGCCCTTGGGACACACAAGATAAGGCACTTCCAGCTGCACAGTTAGACCAAGATTCAGAAAAGAAAATGTAAAGCAAAGCTTAGAAGGAAGAAAAACAGAGGGAGAGCGATCCTAGAACAGTGTTTCTACAACATTCTACAACATAGCCATCAGCATGAACCTTGTTTTGATTATCCAACCTATACCTGGTAAAAGCACCTATGGAGCTCCGTCTTTTGTTCGTCGCTTTTTAAATGTAAGTCAGCGTTGCCGGTCTGTATTTACATATACACGCAGTAGAGAAGGGGAGTAATACTTCAAATGCACTGCAATAGCAGAATGTCCCTTTGTTACATACATACATTGTTTGATAGATTTGCTTTTAAATGACTGTCCTCCCTCCTTCTCTGTAGCTGCTCTTGCACCTGCAACGGCAAGCTAAGACAGTTATGTTAGCTTGAAACAAACTCTAAAAACAATGTGATAAGGAAGAAAAAAAATCAACATCTTAAAGTCTACACATGCAGCATCTTGTCCACTATCTGAGCTCGTCAGTCTAAGTCCTTTGCACAAGTACACAGAATAAGAAAAACTGGCTAGTTGAACAGAATCAGTATTTTCCATTAGGGTGCCTGTTGGTGCTATAATGAGAGACGAGCTGAAGGGTCTTCTCCACAGGGGATCCAGGCGCTAGAGACAAACCTCGACGTAGTGTGGACTCAAACACTGATCTCAAAAAACGGCTGCGATGCTCTGCTTCTCTCTTTATCCTCTCCCACCAACTTCACTGTTTTTTACCGTGTCCCTGGGACTTTCCTCCCACTCTCTCCATCTCCCTCTGACTGACTCGACACACAGTCTACTGCAATTTCACTGCGGCTGAGGGTAACACAGTAGTTAATGAGATTAGGACACTGCAGGTTTCCCCTCTCTCCGCCCTCTCTCCGCCCTGTGCCGCTGTTCATTTATCCCTGGATAAAATGAGTAAGGGTGCAGAAATTACACTTCTTCAAACAAACAAGCTACATGGTAATGGAAATATTACATATGGCAGCTACTACCGTTACCTCTGATTGCCCAGTATTTAGATCAAATAATTCAGCAGTGGAGAATTAAAGTGGAGGTATGGTCTCATTCTCTTCTGTTACTTCAGACCACGTCTTTCACCTTTGACACGCTGATTCCACATTTTACGTTGATTTCTAGCGCTTACCTCTTCTACCAATCCCCTTGTTGCTACTTCATTCCCTGTGCCATTCATTCTGGAGCTTGGAAGCCCTGGGCTAAAATATGTGAGTACTTGTTTTTCTTCTGTGGTGGAACAACAAATGTTGACCTGAACTCATGAACCGTGTCACCCTGTGCAACAGCCAAAGTCACTTCCTTCTGCTACTCACTGGAAGACGTCCAAACTTTTCCTGGTGCGGTGGATTCAAGAACAACTTTTAAAGAGGCAGCCACACAAAGTGTTAGTTCTCTACGAACAGGAGCTGATCTCTCCCAAAAATGTCAGGGGGAACTCTTAATCTGAAACGTCTTCTCATTATTTAGCTTGTGTATTAGAGACTGTGTGTTTTTAAGGCTAAATTTGGATTTTGGAATTTCAGTTTTCCCCCTTTTATTGCTTTTCATTTTCTTAACTGTTAACATTTTTAGATGTGATGTGAGGTAAGGAGATGGAAGGCTGGAAAAGATTAGTACTTTCACTGCCACTCAGTACGTTGAACACACAGTAAACTATGTATTCAATCACAAGTTACCTACATTGATAAAAGGAATAAAATGAGCAGAAGACAAAGAGAGAGGAACAAATGACAGACATGGGGAGAGAATGTGAGGGCGAGCAGGAACATTGTCTGTCATTGGCACAAAATGTGTTGGCAGCCAATCTTGGATAGCATCACACTGACTGACAGGTGGCACGGCCCGTCAGGTCCTCGGCGCCGCAGCTGCATGGCAGATCATGATCGATTTTTCTGTGGATGTCCATGTCTGTGTGTCTCTCTGTGTGTGTGTGTCTAAGAATAATATGGATATCTGTAATTTTGTGATGAAGGGCACATTAAGATGATTGTGTGTCTAAGAATAATATGGATATCTAATTTTGTGATGAAATGATAAAGTAGCGTACAAAGTGTACATAATTACAGCAACAAACACACACTTCATGAAAACCATGATACACAGAAGGGCACATTAAGATGACGGGGCAATGATTTACACACCAGATTTCATGTTGTGTACATAACTCCCCCTTCCAGTGGCAGATTCTGCCATGACCTCTCCATGCTGTCTTTGCCCTGATCCTCATGATGGTTACACAAACCAACAAATATGTGTGCATAATTTGGCTAATCTGCCCTGCTCTCCCTGTGAATGTCTTCTAGGCCTTTCCATGGGGTCTGTCTTACCGCCAGTGTGGGAAAGAGGAAATGAACATGGCCTTACAAGCTGAGCCCATCCGGGGCTTTAATTATAATTAAATCATTGAAATGAGCTTCAACTACAAGCGTCATATCAACCGAACCCTCTGAAGTGAATGAGGTCCGTCTACTGTTGCAAAATGAGCTTTGTTTCATTTCATATTTAGAAAGAAAATCCATGTATGTTTATTACACTACTATAAAACTGATGAATGCTAAACTACAAAACCTCCTTCTGTCCTCTCTGCACCATCCCCACAACCATTAAAAACCTCATAGCAGGCAAATTATATGTTCTTCACTCACATGAACCCTCAGTGGAAAATTACTTTCCTTATTCCTCACTGACATGGCTGTAATATGCTTTGATGGACTCCAAGGGGGCCAAACGTGGAGCACACCCTGCCTCCCACGCAGGGAGATGCAAGCTGGTGTTCATTAGCGCTCCTGGTGAGGGAAACCCCTCTCTTTTGAGCAAGGGGTCACAGCCCTGAGAGGGGCTTCCTATGAATCTGCAAGAGCTCTTTGATTTGATTTGTGTGGGGGTCTGTTGATCAAAAGTCAACGAGCGCAGGCTCATCAGATGTGTGTGCACGAGTGCGTGCGTGTGTGTTTGTGCAGAGGCAGAGAGATGACGGACATTGCGGAGGCAAGTGAACAGCAGATGCTCCAGTTAATTGGATGTAATGATGACACAGGTCATAACTAAGAGGATAGATTGAGGGAGAGATTAATCTGTGAGTGGAGCTAATTAATGCATGAGGCTACGTGGTATGAAACCAGGCCTATGAATCTATCAGTGAATCATCCTGCCAGTTTAGTCAAGCAGGACACGTCAATCTGTCTCTTCTGTCTCTTCTTCTGTTGCATGAAAAGAAGGTAGAATATACACAGCTAGGGCCCTGTGCTTGTGACTGTCAGGACTTACCTTCTGTTTCCGCCTCTCCTTCCTTTTGTCCTCTGTGTCCTGCAGCATCTTCTCTCTCCACAGGTCAAAGAAGTACGATGGATTGGTGTAAAACTTCAGACCCTCCTTCCCATCATCTCTGCAGGTAGACAAAATAAAATCATTATTATATTAGTATGTTTTGGTTGGTGGCTTTATAACAACAAAATAAAAACAATTCATTAATATTTTAATAAAATATAATGTTGGTAAATGCAGTACATTCTCACATTTGACAAATTAGCGCAATCTTCATTTGAAAATGACTCAAAAAATGAACTGATAATCCAAACAGCTGCTGACTTATTGTTTGAACTCTACGTAAAGGCTAGGCAGACGGGGCGAATGAGCCACAACCTTAAAGTACTACAAATAGGCCTTGTTTATACATATGTTGTATTTTGTCTCTTAAAATGCTGCAGAATCTGTTCTGCTTTTCCTGACCCTGCCTGTCTTTGTCATCTGTTTGTTATCCATGTCATTTGTGATTAGGAATTGCTAATGTCCTGCATTATCACTTTCTCAGTTCTGCTCCTCTTTCTGTCTTCTCTGCGCTCATTACAGATGTCTTTGTGGTCGGTGTTCACTGCAGGGAACAGCTGTGTGACGATAAGGGAGGAAACAACAAAAAAGACTTCTGACAGAAACAGGTAGTTATCACATCAAAGGTCCCTTTCAACAAGGAAATTGCCGTTCACAAATGCCCGCACATGCTGTCCTGAAATGTCAACACAGGAAAAAGCCTCGTAAATTATCCTGCAGATGTCTTTTTCCTTTCGTTTTCCAGTTTCCAAATGTGTTTCTTTCCTGGCATATTATTTACAGCTGATCAGTTTATGAAAACGTGGAGCATCCTCAATTACAATTTTTAATTCTTTGCTTACTTAGTTTGTGAATAAAGCTGTACATACACTGTAGCAGCTGACAGTTCTTTAGCCAAGGGCCATGTAAAAGGGCCTTCTCAGACCTCCTTTTAAACTGAAAATGATAGAGTTAAACCCCAACCTGAACTTGTGTTTCTGCCTCATTTTGGGAGACAATCATTTGCTGATGACACCCATAAAAACAGAGAACATGAAAAAAGTTTCAAAAATACAACAAAGGGAGGAAAATATAATTCAATAATGTGACAATGTAAGGGTGAAGAGAGAGCTGCTGCAGTGAGTGTGTGTGCGTGTGTGTGTGTGTGTGTGTGTGTGTGTGTGTGTGTGTGTGTGTGTGCTGGGGGTAGTATTTGAGTGTTAGTGTACATAATTATGCATGGTATCCACTCTGTGTACATTTGAGGCTCATGTTTATGTGTGTTTGCTGGTGTGAATGAGAGAGAGAGAGAGAATAGCAGCTGTGCTCAGGGTCGATCCGAGAAATAACAGCCTGAGGAGATGTCCCAGGGAGCCTCCTGGTGCGATGTGGGGAGAGGAGAGCAGAGTAAGGTAAAAGAAAGATAAGAAAGAGAAGATATAGTAAAAAAAAAAAACAGGAGAGGGGAGAACAAAATGAGAAGAGAGTAGGATGGGAACAGTACAGTGACGTAAAAGATACAGGCAGTATTTTAAATTATGAATCCTAAGGGTGAAATCATCCCGTCATAATTTTAATCAGTCATTCAGTGTTGATGAATTCACCCTGAGAAAAGAAGTGAGTGAAGAGGGATCTAAACTTCATTTGGATTCTAGGTAAATAGAAACCAAATGAGCAGAATAGGCTGCATTCAGCGATGCTTTGCTCTGCTTGTATACTGTTTATCAGCAGAAGAGCAACTGTGGATAAGCTGCACCTAATCCACACAACTGGACCCTGCACTCAGGGGATTCTTTTGTGAAAGACAGGTGCCAGCCTGGTGACTGACCTTTAGCATTGCAATATACATTTGTGTCTAATCCGACTAGCAGCAGTGTTTACTTCCTTGTCTGGCTAAAAACTGATGTGTAGCCTTCATGTAGCACAAAACAGGGTATTTAGGATAAGACTGGGAAATAAAGTCATTTAGAAAATCACCCACACCTCCCTCTCACTTAGTCTAAGCCATGTTAAGATCCATAGGTTCAAAACATGCACACTACAGATTTAAAGGCCACAGCCTGCACCTGTCTCCGTACATGCTATGTATTTTTACACACACACACACACGCACACACACACAATAAAAGATTGTGTTGTAACCTTCTCCAATTGGTTGGGTCAGGGTGGCAATAATAGACAGAGAAGGGTCGTGCAAGATGCTGGAGGAAGATAAATTTTCGAGTGAGAGGAGGAAAAAAAGTGAGAAAACGGCAAGGTGAGAAGGCAGACAAGTCAAAGGGAGGGGGGTGCTGGCCAGAAGAGCTTTATATTGATTATTTCGCTTCAGATGACTCCCTCTATTGCTCACCCAGCTCAAACTCAAGGACCAAGAGAGATGTCTGGATGTCATCTAGATGCTCTCCGAGATAAAGTTAAAAGACTTTGAATACATGCAAACAACATAAAATATCAAGCATATTACCCATATATGCTAAACTCTTCATCAGGTCAAACTTTCTAACTGTTTAGGGTTACACTTCTCCAAGTTTGGGGAGTCGTTTCTATTTTCTCTGCATGGTGCATCATTGTGAGCATCACCTTTGCGATTAGTAATTGCCATGAGAGTGGCAGGCAGAAGTGTAATACAATAAACTGGGCCAATTAGATGCCCAAATTCATGGCCATTTAGTTGCTTTAGTATTAACACAGTGGGGAGCAATCAGTCTCTCTTTGTGCCCATCAATAAAATACAAAATAATACATTTTTCTCATTCTCCAGACTGAGAGTAGAAGCTGACAAATACATGCAAAGGTTGATGTCAAGCTGGGCTCAGGACAAGGGCTGCTATTCATTGGAAACTTGCAGATGTCAGGGACGACAGGTTCTCCTTTAAAATGTCTACAATAGCGCTCCATCACCATCACACCTCCAGCAGTGTTAAAAGCATATTATTGTGCATTTTTAGGACACAAAATAGAAAAATATTTAGCTGATACTTTTTTGAGCACCATGATACCCAGAAGACCCCTGAATATGATTTTAACTGTCATAGATTTTCTGTATTGTAAAGTTAGCGAAACAGACCTGTAGGGTGTGAGGATGTTGAGTGGCGGCGGCTGCTCGCAGGTCTCATAGGTTTCCTGCAGCGGGACGGGCAGCGACTTGCGGTTGAACAGCTGCTGGTCCTGAATAGTGGAGCTCCTGAAAGCCTTCCTCATGGTAATGTCCTGAAGCGACACTGAGAGGGATGGAAAGATGGAGAAGGAGGGGTAGAAGGAAGGTAGGATCAAAAGCTACTGTTAGTTTCTCTGTGGAATATGTGATGCATGTACAGTATGTGTGCAAGGTGCATGACAGATACAAAGTAAGAAAACTGGGTATCAGTAAAAGACTTGTTGCTCTATCTGCCCTTTTCACAGTGTTTCCTTGGCTGACACACACACACACATCAACCAACAGACTCGCATGTCTCGGATGAACACACTAACATCTGGCTCCATTTCTATCTGTCATCAAAATCCATTCAATCTCGGTAAATTTCCCCCAGAGCTAATCCACACATGCAAAGCTAATCTAGGCCAGGCAAGGATAAGGCTGTCTGTCATACAGAAACAGTTAGTGTTTTCAGAGGGCAAAAAGAAGTAAAGGGGGAAATCGATACCGCACAGCTGCACTTTTCTGAAAAACAAAGTTGGAAAAATTTCTGAGGAGGAGGAAAAGCCACCCTGCTAATGCTAAGCTACATTCTGGTCGGGACGAGTTGAAATCGCGAGTCTAGGAGAGTAGCCAAGGGCGTTGCAACCAGATCTGAATTATGAATGAGGGAGTGACAAATGGATACAGTTTATGGCTGCTCTGGGGAAGCCTGAAAACGCTGTGTGGCATACGGAAAACGTAGCCTATCGTTACAGTTCTGTTATTCGCCCTCCTACAACACACACAATCTGACACCACACAATCCAATACTAACCGGTTACCTGGAACATACAGTAAGAAGATCTGTTTTTAAGACAAACTGGGAGAATAAGTGCATTTCAGAGACTGTAACTGCACCTCTGCCTTAATAAAACAAAATAAATGAAGCTAATTTAGCATATAAAGGCCCAGTAAGGGCCAGCTACCCCAATCTGATCCTCTACATTTGCAGCAGTACAGCTGGATAATGGCTTCAATAGACTGTCAGTGTAGTGCAGGGCCAGTCACCTGAGGCACTGATGTATCATTATTAACACTATGAGGGCGCAGAGGCTGGTAACTAACACTTTGGGATGAGAAAGGAGGCCAGAGAATTCAAGAGGGAGATAATAAAACTGCACGAACACAAGAAAGGTAGGGTAAGAGAAACCCACAGAGAGGAGAGGAACTAACAGTAAAACAAAGAGCAGGAGCTGAAACAAAAAATACAGACAAAGGAATGAAAGAGTGGAGGGAGCAATAGATGAAAAGATGCTAAAGCTAATGTGGAAACATGCAAATAAAGAGGGGAAAGTGGTGCAGAAGAGCACAAGAGAGACAAACATAAAAACACACAGTTTGACTTCTATGGGAAAAACAGAAAAGACATAAGCGAGGTGTCCCTTGAGAGAAGTGCAGTAACCTGAGCAGAGCCAGAGGGTGGATCAGGCTTCACAGACAACACCAGGGAAACTCTAGCAGCTATTTAGACAGAAAACACACATATAAACACATCCAGCATATTGCTCTAGGTTCAACAGAAATAACCACAAGAGGAAACTGAAGGTCCCCAATGTGCTCACAGTATTTGTATGTTTTCTTACCACTGGCCTGGTGGTTTTTTTTAAATAGCAGCAATGGGCAGATCTAAGAAATCGAAGCAGATTTTTTCCCCATGTTGAGAAGATTAGAGATCTGTCTCCTGAAGTTTAAAGTGATGCTTGTGTTTCCTTTGGGGCATATCAGTTTTTATGCCACAGGAAGGTCAAAATAAGCTACAGGAAGGTGCTCACCCACTCAGTACTTACAAATCTACACAACAGATTTACAGAATGGACTGCTACAGACACCCTGCTCGGCATAGAAGTAGCCATTGGCCAACTGGTGAGCGTCAGTCTGGTGTGTCTAAGTGCTGTCCACCG
The DNA here is from genome assembly GCF_001952655.1 of Monopterus albus. Lineage (NCBI taxonomy): Eukaryota > Metazoa > Chordata > Actinopteri > Synbranchiformes > Synbranchidae > Monopterus > Monopterus albus. Next base: position 2,365,907 of record NW_018127889.1, on the reverse strand, counting down.
AGCCAGAGCACTGTGCCCTGCTGCCTCAGTGCATTTAGTGCACCGTGCTGTCAGATGGTGTGACAGTACGTACAAAAGCCACAAATAAGAGAGGGGCAGTGGAGAAGTGTGTGTCAAGTTGTATTTGAAGTAGAGTGAGGCAGCTACAGGCCTCTGCTATGCAGCACTGAGTACCGAGAGAAGCACCCTACACTAATCAATGCAGGCAGAAACACAGAAGGTGCACACACACACACAGATGGATATACCAACATGATGATCTACATCCTAATTACGAAATGTCACTTATTCAACTCAACTACCAATTACACTCATTTAGTGAAGACAGTTAGCTAATGAGAAAATGTGAGTGCATGTACTTCTGTGCGAGTTAGTGAAAGGCTGCCGGTGTGTAAGCGTGTGTGTCGGATGTAGCAGGACCAGGTGCAGCAGCAGCAGCCTCTGATCCCAGCCTGGGAAGCTCCTTATCAGTGAGCAAGTGGTGGATAGTTTATCTTTTTCTCTCATATCTTTCTTAGAGTGATATCATCTCCCTACAACATCCTCAACCAAAGAGAGGTGAGGAAGTTACTGTCACACACACACACACACACACCCATACATACTCCCATCTCCTTGAGAATCCCTTGAAGATTCTAGAAAATACTGCTTTCCCTCTCTTCACCCGCTCCGTCATAAAGATGCAGTCCTACACACAGCCACTGAAGATAAGAAAAGGCATAGGCCACGCTGTCTTTTAGCATCCAGGTATGTCGCTCTCTCCTCTTGTACTTCAATGCAAATGTGGCCCTACTGGATATTTCCCATCCTGCACACCCTGAATTGTTCTTTCCAACTCAGATTTTGCTCCATCCTTGTGCTGTGGTTGAGAGTGTTCCAAAAATAAGAAAAACTAAAAATACATGGGGAACAGTACAAGCCAACTCTCTGTAATTAATATTGGAATATTGTATTAGTTTTAACAGTTGTGTTGCGAATTCATCTGCGCTAAGAAGTTAGCAGATAAAATGTAGGCAGACAGCCTGGAGAACTACTAGAAACAGAGGGAGGCAGCGAGAGACTGTAAGAAACTGAGCCCAGAGGGACTGGCGTTGTGGCTTTCCATAATGGCCTGCAGCCAGTGCACTGATACAGCGGTGCCATTACATAGGAGATACAAGCCATTAGTTTGACTGACTAGAGTGATAGGGGGAAGAGCCTGACATCACACAAATAGCGTCCACACAAAATGGAGAGGGAGTAGAGATCAGTCATAGAAATGAGAGAGCTGGGGAGGACAACAAAGACAAAGGGGGTGTGGGGGGAATGGTCAGGAGAAGAGGAGTGAAGGCCTAAAGGACAAAGTGAGGGTGGATACTCTTTAGAGGCTTAAGGGAAAGGTGTGGGCAGGGTGACTGTGTATGTATCACACTGAACACTGAAGCACTTTTGATCTCAACCACTGCACTGCCGATGACACGGCGTTCATCGCTCTCTCAATGCACCTCTCTCCAAACTTCAGCTAAATCATCTTTCACGCTGTCCACCATCTTCCGCTGAAAAAGCATTACTCGCTTCAGTGCATCTTTCTACTCTGTTTGACCACTACTATGTTGTATCTGTGTCCAAATCAGTGGCCAAACCGAGCTAAGCTGCACAGAAGCTACCTGACAGTTAGAAGGCGCATTATACAGTGTGACTCATGTTTACACCTAACTCTGAAGTCATAATGCATTACCTCACAGTTGGTTTGAAATGTGAAGGGGGAGTTCAAATTTAGTTCTTAAGTGTAAAAACACTTTCTGGGTGTTAAAAGCACTTTTCATAGTTCAGCTAAAGGCATAACATACTTGCACCGAAAACCTTAATGTATGTGTATATATACATACAAGAATCACCAGTACTTTACTAAAATGTGTCATATGGGTTGTGTCTATGATGTACAGTGTGGATTCCCTACCTTGTCCCCGCACCCAAGGGTTCGGGCCGGGTTCAGAAACTGTATACACGTCGGGTTTGGACATGTGGTTCAGACTATAAGCTGGATATGTCTGAGAGAATTAAAACAGTTTTGTTTGGTCCACTGAACTGCAATTGCAACAAATTGTTTAAAAATATAAACATTGGTTTAAACTGATGCTACAGCCATTTATATTTTAATATCAACAATTATATAAAAATGATGCTGTGAAAATTGCTGCAATGTTCATTTGACACAACTATGATAAAGTTAATATTAGCTATAAACCATAATTTAGCTGTGAATCAGAAACCATTTCTGCATCAATCTGCTCCCAGTTTTTACTGGATTTCATTTTTATCCTCCTTCCTTCTCCCCCCCCCCTCCATCCTACCCAATCTTCCCCCAGTTCTAATTTATGGTCCCATCTCTTCCTGCACTCAGTTCCCTTCTGCTTCTCTCCTTATGCCAACCACAGAGCCACACACACATTTTCAAGATAAGTATTATGCTTGTGTCAAAAGCAAATTGTGTGCGTTGGTGTGTATGTGGGTAAAGAAAAGGTGTGGGTGGGGACGAAGGGTGACATTTACAGGAAACAAACCCTTTGGTTTATAAAACCCTCCCACAACCGTCCATCTTTCTGTCATATTTATCTGATGTGTAGTCTGCAGGCAGCACCCACTACTACACTTCTTTGCTAATATAGTCGCTTGATTTGACAAATCTTTAATGAATAATCTCCAAGAAAGGTAAGTGTTATACAGTGTGGGTTTCTCCATTTACAAGACAACTTCATTTGGTTATAAGTGATTGCAGGGGAGTTGAACTGAGTAGGAAATCTGTGTAATCTGCAGAGGAGGCCATTTCAACCTGTCCCAGAAAACTCTGCAGTACAATCCTTTTCCACTCCACTGCTTTTGCTGCAGTGCCCTGTATTATGCAGCCATGTCTCTATCCTTCCATCTTTTTACTCTCCTTCCTTCCCACTCCCCCCCACCACCACCGCACTTAAACTGCAACTGAGATGATCCTTATCCGATGTCTCTCAAGCCAATACTTAAGGCTAAAACAGGAAAGTCAGGCTTATTTATAAGGGGAGATAAAACCCAGGACCACACGCATGCACACACACATACTGTGTTTTCATCCCTTGTGGGGACTTTACATTGACTTACATTCATTTCCTGTAGACTTATCCTAACCTTAACCATAACCACTAGTTGGTCTTAATACACTCGTTCATGATAAAGCTTTTTGACTGCTTCTATCTGAGTCTGCCTAGACTTGGTCCCCTTGTCATAACACCTTTTTTAAGACCTGTCAAAGCACAAAAATCATGACTGTGGCATCTGCTAACATTATCTTATGTTGTAGAACAAAATGTGAAAATGGATTGGCCTTGTGTTAACCACAGACCTCAGGTGAGTCCACTAATTGCATCCACATTGCCCTCACTTGTGGCTTTTCCTTGCATTTTAGTCCCACCCACATAAGAGGCAAAGAAAAAAAAAAGTGAGGAGAAAGGAACCGAGGAAACATTTAGTAAAATGACACGCCCCTTATCAGAAATCAGCTGGCGACTGGACCCTCCAGATGATGGATCTGAGGAAAGGACACATCATGAAACATCAGGCAGGACACGGTAAGAGAAAGACCAGGAGGAAGATGAGCAGCAATGTGGGGAAATAAAAGGTGCAAACCAATTGAGAGGCCCAACGCACAGGAGATGGAGTTTTATTACAGGGTAAGTGGACAAGTAGGAAGATACAGATCTATCTATGAGTAATCTGGGCTTGACAGGATCGATTCCTTGACTGAAACATAAACCCAGGATTGTGTACAAGATAAAATAATTCATTGTTCTGTTTTTTTAAAAAAAAAGGTAGGAACGCATGTGCTTACATTCACAGAAAAGCCATAAGAAGGGAGTACAAGCCAGTGAGCATTTTACTGTATCTGTGTCAGTGACAAGGAAGCCATTAGAGTAGCGTTGCGCAAAGCCATAAACACACTGCCGGCCCATGGGAAATCGATACAGTGCCCTCGAGCATGGTATTACACCTCTGTGATTCTCTCTTTTCACTTTGCACCCACAGCACTCTCCTCTAGTTACACTATCCTGTCATCCCAATTCTCCTCCTGGCTTAGTTTCCTGGCTTACCTAACAGTCCCACAGTTTATCGCATTCCTTTTTATTATTGCTCAGTACAGATATAGCCTGGCCATACATCCAATTTCTCCTCACAACAAAAATGCCTTTACTGGGTAAACAAGCGTCCAGGCAAAGTGAAACTCGGGCAGAATGTTTCTGATAGAGGTCTGGGTCTGTACTACAGGAGGTGAACAATGACACCATTCCATAGCTGCCTTTTCCTCTAATAACAGCCATTAACACTGAGGCAAGTGAGCACATTCACACAACTGACACATGGAGAAAGGCACATTTAATTTGGTGCAGCAACAGACACACAGATGAAATGAGAGAGGTGGAGGTCTAAGCGTGGGAACTCATTTTAAAGAAAGAGGTAATGCGTGAGTGTAACTGTGTGTGAGATTATAGTACTCACATTCCTCCTCTTTGGGGTCCAGCTGTGTGACACTGATGGAGAGCCGGTCCACACGCTCCTGCAGGGAGTTGACCCGGAAAGAAAAGGAGTGGGCTTCGTTGAACAGCTCTCCGAACAGGTCTTCTGCATATTTACCTGCACATGCAGTACACACACAAGTAAACACAGGCACAAACTACATTAAAACATTTATTTTATGCTTATGAAGTACTCAACTATAAAAACCAACAAACTGTTAAAATGAAAAAAGAACAACACAGTGTTGAAAACTATTGTGTGGAATGATTAAATATATCTTTTCACAGTCATTACAGCCTGTGTCTGCAGCGATAATGAGACAAATTGTTAATTGTCTAAAGTACTCAAAGCAGCATTTCTCTTTGCTAGAACATTTTCACTTAACTCTTAGTTACATCGCCTGACTCTGGGGACTTTTGTTTTGAAAGGGTAAACTGAAATCCTCCCTCAGACGCAATTTGTCGCACAGCATACAAAAAAATGCCGTTTTTCTTCTGGGTGAGGCAGCGTTGTTTAAAAGATGTGCAATTACTGAGATTGAGAGTCTGAGACACGCTGTGTCGGTGGTGGATTGAAATCCCTACGGAACCTATCATTGCAAGCTGACTGCTCTGATGGAGATGTGAGTGCTAGAGATGTTTTATCACTGACAGCTGTGTGATACTGGCGCAGAAAAAAGTTTTTGTTTTAATTTCCTATAACACACGGTTTTGTCATACTTCAGTTTGCAACCTAACTTCTATTTGGTTAAATGTAGACAAGGTTTTCCTTTATCAGCCAACAGATTGCACCATATACTGAATAAGGCTTTTTAGCCTCTATAAATCAGAGTGGCTGTCATGTCCATATGGTGTTTTCTCACCTTTCCCAACACAAAGCTTTTTAGAAACATGCCAAACAAATTATACTCCAAATTAATTGATTATTATATTGCATACTGATCAATCTGCTTTGTAAATCAGGGGTGGAAAGTAGATCATGGATCGTGGATATGCTGTTCCTGCTTTATCATTAAACAAAGCAGACATCTGAGTGCTCCAGCCGTCTTAGCCTAAAGTTTGACCTACAGTCCAAACCCGACCCGGATGCAAACATAATTTGTAAATTTCTGTCAGAACCGAACTCGGTTCAGGTATCCACACTGTAGTGGAAAGTACCTATGTGCATTTACTCAAGTACTGTAGTTCACTACAATTCCAAAGTAACAAACAAACCAGTGCAGTTTTCCTGCAAACTTTACTGTCCCTCAGTAAAAATATGCAATCATGAAAACTGATATTGAGGCTAAGGATTAGTGTGTGTTTAATATTCTAATTTTCATGTGCCTGCAATGCATTAACAGTTGAATAAGCAGACTTGTGCAGAAATTAATACCTAAATAAGCAGGAAAGAATGAAAACTTACTGACAGGTGGGCATTAGCTCAGTCAGTCCCTAATAGCTGAACGGTCAGCTAAACGACTTACAGTGAACAGGGGTGTGTATGTATAGTACACGTGCCGTGTCCATCTATTTAAATAGCTGTTTTGTGTGTATGTCCTTGTGCTACTTACTGAGGCTGCTGAGCTGGCGGATGACGTTGGCCAAGGAGATATTAGTCACACACTCCAGCTCGTTCTTGATGTTTCTTGGCAGCACCGTGTGGCACAGGTGCCTGGGCTCGATGGTGCGTTTCACCAGCGGCATCCTTCTGCTGCAACTCCGCTACCTACACGAGTGAGGGACGCAGGAGCGCAGAGAGACAAAACTTCATTAGTGCACCAATTCATCTAACTGACCTTGCGATTTTGCTTGTTTACTACAACAATAAACCAAAGAGAAGAGACGGACGAAGCTTGTTTCACTGATTGTTTTGCTAGTAACACTTGAATTGAAGGAGCATAAGGAGAGAAATACAGTGTGAGAGGATCCTTGAGATAAAATGCAACAGAACAGGAGAAAAGAAATGTTTTGACACTGCTAACAGCCACGTTGCCTTATGTGTTCCACTGGCTTAGCAGTATCCTTCTCATCATGCACAGCCTGGCTTACATTTGATTTGATTTGATTTTGATTTGATTTATTCTTTCAAGCATATAAAACAGTTGATATAACAACACACATTTTTACACACGATCCAATATCAATTTGCTTATACCTAGTACATGCTTGAATGGAGTAGGAAGAAGTCAGACTTATCCAGTCCTACCCCATGACATCATCTTACCATCATTGGTTTACAAGCAGTATCTCTACATAAATAATTCTCTTCTACACCACACAAGTAATATACTAAAAAAATACCCCACTTATGGAAATACAAAATCTTTTTTTGGTTGTACGTATAGCATGAATTTTTAAATTTAACTGACCCCTTAAATTGTATCCCCCTTCCCGTTCGTTAAATAGTTTTTGAATTCCCCCAGGTAATAAATTGTTCCTGGCTTCATACATAAACACTGCAGTCTTATATCCCACTAAATCAAAAAAGTTTTGCAATTTAGACTGTATGAAAGCTCCAATGGTGTGATCCCTGCACCCCATCTTATGCACAATTCGTATCGCTCTTTTTTGTAATATATACAATGGTTGAAGTGAGCTTTTGTATGTATTTCCCCAGTTTTCAACGCCATACTCTAAGTATGGTAAAATCAATAAGGAATACAAAATACGTAGTGCTTTCCTGTCCAAAATATATCTAACCCTTGCCAATATCAATATATTTTTTGCTATTTTGTTCTGAACATATCTGATATGCAATTTCCAGGAGAATTTGTCATCAACTATGACACCTAGAAATTTAATTTCATGTACTCGTTCTATATTAGCTCCCCCAATATTCAATTGAAATTCATTGTCTAATCTGCGATTCCCAAATACCATAAATTTAGTTTTATCCAAATTCAAAAATACTATATTACTGTCACACCATTTCTTTATCTTCTCAAGTTCCTGTGTAACCCATTCAGAGAGTTGCTGTAGGTTTTCACCCGATGCCCATACGGCATACCTCAGCACTTTGCCTGCCCACTCAACCATGCTAAAGGCATTAAAACTGCAGTGTTTGGATGCTTAGCCCAGGATGATAAAAACCACAAACGACACAGACATTGCAATGATTTGGAATCAAAATATGTTTAGAGAAAGTATCCTACATACTCCTTAACACACGTTCAAAATGACAGTGCTAACATAATGGTGTACAGTGGGTATAATGTTTATTATCTTAGATTAGCATGGTACCAAGATAACAAATGCTGCGGAGGTGGCTGGAAATGTCAATTAGTTGTGCAAAAATCAAACTTCTGACCTGATGATTTGCTAGGTGAAAAGTCAGAGGATCACCAAAATGATTACAATACAACCTGAGCTGAACTTAAATATCTGTATTAAATTTCATTGCAATCCCTCAAATAGTGAGATATTTCTCTCACAAGTACAAATGTTTACCACATGGCAGTACCAGAGGAAATGTCAGGGCATCACAAAAGCCATTGGATTCATTATCTGGAAACCATCAACAATTTCAACCATATGAGACTAAAGGTATCAGAATTAAAGTTTGGAAGCATGATGACGTTGTGGAAATTGATATACTGTATAAACAACACAGCGTCTCCCTGCTGTTAGCTCGTTTTTAATTACAAGAGTGTGCAGTGCTGTGGAGATCAGGTGCTCAGATGGACGGACCGACTGACTGAGCTTGACACTGATAAGACCTTGTTAGAGCACTGATTAAACTTTAATTGATGTCTGGTGCTTTTAATATCCTGCTGTATTCTTAGTAGTGTTGCTGTCACTGAGGAATAAACAAGATTATTGACCTTATCCATAAAGATGTAGAGCAGGGAAGGTCATTCTAGGAAGTGGCTCAGCTATAGATGGTTAGAGGGGAGAGAGAGGGAATCCAGTGAAACGCTTTGTTGAAGTGATTCATCTTAACGGGGTCATTGGTGCCCATAAAAGGAAAAATTGAGAAAACACACATCTCTAAATTGTTAAAGTGGTTTGAATGAGGTGTGCGGGCGACATTACAGTGACACAAACCCAAACACACTGCTAAATATCTGTCCATTTCTACAGTAACAAGATGCCTCCCATAGTCTCTCCATCCTTTCCTGATGGGGACCACCTCTTGATATAATGCACATTGACATTTTCCACAACCCCTGGTCACAATCTACTTAATGTAACAGTTACTGTATGAACAGGACGGTCATCTTAAAAACACACAAAAGCAAGAAAAAGGATATCAACCCACAATCTGAAATGAACTAGAACTACCTCTTTGAGGGTGTATGCCTCTGACCGTCACTGACCTTGACGTTTGACCTTTGACCACCAAATTCTACTCAGTTCATCCTCAAGTCACGTTAACTGGTTAACTCCAGAAGTGCTTGTAGGTGGGTGTTGTTACAGGTTAACTGCTTCCCCTTGTTTCCAGTGTTTGTGTTAAGTTCACCAGCTGCTTCTTTATTAAACTCTGCAACATAGTGAAGACACATACTATGTCCCCTACATGTCAAACTTTACCTTTAATGTCCAAATCTTTAGCAATACAAATAATATAACAAATTTAAGTACTACTATAATTTTCTTAAGGCCGAGTTACATCTCAGCTCTCTCGAAGCTTCAACTTCCTGGTCTGCTTTTAAACGTCTCCTCCTTTGGGATTAATAGGGATTTATTGTTAGAAATCAGTATGGCATTTGTTTACATTTATTCACCTCATCAGTTCCTACATTATGTATATTCAGCACCCAGTATCTCTGGGTACAGGTGTACAGAGACACAGACGGATCAATGGCGAGGCAAACATTAAATCTGTCACTCATAACTGTGTTTATTTCTCCGCCATGCACACACACTAGATTATTTAACAAAAACACACACACAGATGATGACAAATGTATCTGGCAGGAAAGCTCACGCTGTTTTTGTAGCCCTACACCCTGTGCTCATCTCTCCCTCTTCAAGGCTTCTCTCCTCCCTCATCTGTCCATAGAGGAATGTGTTGCCCTTTTAACAACCTTCCTCCTACCTAGTGGGCTATATGAGTGATTTGTGGAAATAAAAAATAAAAAATAAAAAATAAAATTAAGCTTTCAGATAGAAATGGAAGCAAAATGACAGATGGAGACAAAATAATTTTGGGCAGAGGTGGGTGACAAAAGGGTTACATGTTTAAAAGAATAATACCCTTTACATGACGTTTTATAAAACAAATCATCCAAGTGAAACAGGGATATAACAGGAGGAAAATGACTTTAAAAAAGCAGCAGTGGATGACAGACAATCATCATCCATCCCAACTCTCTAAGACCCATAACATAACAATAAAAACATATCAATCCTGCCAACCTGAGCTCCTCGGGGTGGGCGATCCTGACAGTTTCTTTTACTTGTCTCTATTAGGAATTTATGAATTATTTAAAAATGCCCTACTCAGAAATTATGCTCAAACTTAAGCAGTTAAGAAGTTCAGTCATCCAGTCGTTCTTTCAGATGATCCTGCATAAAGAATGTTGTAGTTTTTATATAGTGAAACTCTTTGAACACAACAAATGACATCATACAAACTGAATCTGAGGAATGAATGTCCAGACTGAATGATGTAGCTTAAATCAGGCAGGTTAAGCTCAAGTATTTCAGCCAAAAGATGCATTGATGGAGCTAGAACTAGACAATGACACTTTTCCATTTTCAGTTTTATGATTCAATAAGCAAAGCTGCTGATGGGTATTTGAGCAAGAACTATGGTTGTCCTATACTTTTTCATTCTTAACTTTTTCTCCTTCACTGACTGTTCCATGCCAGTAAAATAGAAGGAGGTCAGCCCACAGAAGTATCAAGGGATTCAATAAAGAAATATTTCACATACCCGCTATTTCCCTTCCTTTTCCTTCTTTATTTTTCCATCAAGTTAACAGGCTAGCCAGCCTCTCCCCTCTCTGCACACCCCTTCTACTTTTACAGTCCATACATCTTGGGTGGTGCTTCCCGCTGTCACCTATCACTATGGCAACGGCTGCAGTGGGATGTCATTGGTCACTTTATAGTACCCCAAGAGAGGCAGAGGCAAAGAAGGTGGGGGGAAAAGAGAAGAGCAGGAGGGAGGAGTGAACAGGCTGAGATCGGGGTGAAGAGTCAAAACTGTGATAGCAATTGAGGAATGAATGCGCTAAGAATGAATAAAAGGGAGATCAGGGATCACTCATCCATTGTGCACGAACACAACACAGGGTGAGAGATGGCATGTGCCAGCGGAGAGCTGGGGGCCTCCAATGGTGCGGCTCATTGCACCCGAGACAATATGTCCAACTAGAGGCTCTAATGAATCCTAATGGAGCATTTACTCACTCACACTGCCGCACAATACAGCTGCAGACCCCTCGGTGTAGAGCAGGTCAAGGGCTTTTTATCTGGAGGGCTTAAAAGAGACACCAGGCCCTTGTTACACCATCAGCTGCAATCAGATACACACACAACCATACAAAGGCAACTAGAGTTTCCTGAAGCCGTTTTTTTTGCAACATATTGACAGGATGAATTATTCCAAGAAAGCAATAATAAAAAAAATTGCAAACAGGAACATCCTATCAGATATGAATAGGTACTACATCTCCAGCAAACATAACCGATGTCCAACAGCGAGGCAATCCTTTTAGCCGCAGTTCGTCCTCACAGCCACTGGTTCTGGGAAACTGGAAAAAATCGCAGCAAGAGAGGGGCCGAGGAAAACACACCTAGCAGTAAGACAGTGAGTGAGCTGTCTGGCAGTGAAATGAAATGGTCTCTGCCTTCTAAAAGATGAATCTCATCATTAGGTGATGTTAAATTCATGGTCTGAGCAATTAATCAAGCTGATTTCTCACTGGATCACCATAAAACAAGATCCAACACAAAGTGCTGATTAATAGTCCGGTTTTTATCCACCTACTGACTTTTTAAGACCTTTTTAATGCTATATAAAATGCAGTTCAATGGCTCTTTCATGATCATGCCAACCAAAGTATAAAAGATGGAAAACCAGTAAGGTCAGGTTGGGTTTACAATACTGCCTAGAATTAATTATTATTCTATCATATCTTTTCACTTTCCATTTGCAAATAACATCAATTTAGCAAAACTGGCAGTCACAGCAGAGATCAAACTGGCAAAGCTTACTAGCTCTGCTTTCGTACAGTGGCTGCAACTGCCCTTGTGAACATCTGTAAACTCTTTTGCTTTCCCGTTGGTCCTACAGACAACTTAATTCTGGTCTTAATGCTGTGCTGCTGCTGGCAGGAACATTTGACAGGAGAGAGCTGGTGCCTCTGTGCAGTGAGAGGTCCCTGGTGTACATGTGCAGAGCCAAATGACATGCACACACATGCTGCAGTTCTCAAACAGCAACCTTCAAGGCTATATGCAAATGGTAGGCTAACATCGGTCAACTGCACACACACAGTAAGCCCTCCATTTGAGACAAGAACATCTCAGTTACCCTGCCTTGCTCTCCCTACCCATCACAACATATCATGTTGGCAAAACATAACGTGGCATGAGCCAGAGTGTCCTCCTGCCAATTAAAAGACTGTACCAGCCAACACCCCTACAGTGGTAAGATGACAACTTGCAGGCCCTCACCAGTTAAGCGCTATAATACACACACACAGAGACCTCTTGTTTTCAAAGCACCAGTGCTGTCAGGTTAGACAGGTATGCTAACTAGGTTTGCCTGTAGTGGGAAGTTCACAGACTACTTGTGGCAAAGGGCTCCCACGAAGGATGCGGGTACAAAATAAAGTATTACCTCGCTTCAATAACTCTGAACTTTCGACTGGATTGTATTTCTCATGATACTGTTTATGACACATGATCTAACTCCCACCCACACAAAGGCCACTATAGTGGTGCAAACCTTTTTCAAGGTGCACGCTTAATTTTTTAACCCTCACACCTGAGTTCTGTAGTTTGAAGAAATTCCCTCAAGGCGCTCCTGTGATACTACATTCATAAGAACCGTACAAACAGATGAACAGTCCGAAAACATGACATATTTAGCAGCCATATAATACTAAACTGTTGTTGTTATGTTTCCTTCCTGCAGCCCCTTTGGAGCAGATTGCAAAGAAGCCACTCTTTCAATTCATCAAATATTTTCTGTGAGTATGAATAGAAATCACTGTGACTCAACAGTTGCTTTCTGTCCACTATATTTTGCATTCAGAAGACGATCAACGATGAACCTTACACTGAGTGAGTATTTGGACACAGCCCACATTGTAGTTTGGCACATAGAGAGTTGATAGCCTAGACATTCATTTAGCCAACACGTTTTATTCCACTGTAGACTTGCACGACTAAATATTCATGGACGTCTGTGTGCCAACATCAATGAGGCAAGTGTCTGATGAACAAACAGAGTCAAAGAAGTTTATCTGCTGAGTGCACAGAAACCCACTGTTATGAATAATGAAAGCCTGCTGCTCAATAATAAATGTCTGCATGCTCGCACTGGGCAGCTGCACTTGTTTGGCCTATGAGGAAAATTTCATTATACCAGCTCCCTCGCTGTTCATACGGACATGAAGGACTTGCACACAAACTAACCACTTGAGCAAACGAGTCAGCCCAAATTATAGGAAAACATCATCACGAAAAGAAGTACATATACAGCACATACTCACAAGACCGAGACAGCCGGCCAACAAGCCTGTTGGAAAAGCAAAACACTAGCCTGCCAAATGAAACTTGAGCCGTTTCATTCATCGCACGCCCTCATTTGGTAGTCAATAGGTATTAGAAGGGTGTTGTCTCTCAAGAATACACACCTGTGCTTTGTCACAGGAGATGGAGCCAGTCTTTCCAGCTGCATAATACCCAGGGTGGCTTTCTGTGAAACCATGTTGTAGAGTTAGAAATCTCAAGAAAACAGAGATAGAAAATGATGGAACGAGACAAAAAGAAAGAGTAAGCTAGCTTGAGGCACAAAAAAGTCAAAAAAGCAGTGTGGGTGGCATCAGGGAAAAGAGAGAAAGAGATCATTTTCTCTTATTTAGATCAATGCCTAAATCCACACCAGGGGCTCTGTGTTTCAGGGCAGACAGGATAGAAGAAGATTTCTTTTAGGAGCTAGTACCTTACTGATAATGCAATTTTTTCCAGTATATTGCAATGCAGTAAGTATTGTGATTCAACACAGCTGAAACATGTCAAAAGAAAGTACACTACGAGACACATGAATCCTAAGATATGGCACCTGCCTTTCCACATCACACAATGCAAAAGTATGGATGCTTCCCTAATGTTATTTTGAAATCAAACTTTCTACATTTTACATGCTTGAAAACTAAATCTAGGCTTATATCATGTGAGCCACTGTGTTCCACTGAAGAATGCTGTTAGAGCAGGGTCACGCCAACGACAAATTAAACAAGCAAGTGGTGGATATGTGAGGAAGTGAAACCAGAGAAGAAGCAGAGAGGATCTGTGGGATAAACAGGAGCAAGGAGACGGTGCCAAGCGCAGCTGTGCAAACCTCCCATAGGCTGTCTCTTGAGTCGGTATGCACTGTCATAGTCTGTGTGTGTGCATGAGAGAAAGGAACAAAGTGCAGGCAGAGCACGGTGGTGATGGTAAGCGAAGGTGCCCTTGCTGTGTTGCTGTGAGGAGGCCTGAGGCGGTGCCAGTGGGTACAGAACAGCAGGACTGACCACTGTGATTACACCACGTTCTGATTTGAACAAGTCTTACTGATTCATACTGAAGAGGATTAGGGCCACTGTAAGAATTTTGTTTTGGTTCAAACTTTTTTTTGCTGACTTTTAAAATTCGGAGAAAAAAGTCAGAACGTGGCTATGCCAAAATATTTGTGATATATGGCTGATGTGTCAGGCCAACCATCTAAAAGAAAAAAAAAACAACCTAAATCTGTCATAAAATTGTTAGGCTGAGTTTCAAAGGTGTGAAAAAAACACAGCCCTCTCCATCCATTTCTAGGTGGGGACTGCATTCACCACAGCCAGCACCAACACTGCAGGGGGATCCAGCAAAATGACGCAGCCGCGTGTGGTGAAAAGGCTGGATCTGGTTCAACTTTGCCACACCAGACAGTGACATCATTCAGCAAAGGCGCTGTGTTGCCCAATCACGTACAGGGGGATGCTGGAACGTGGATGCCCATGTGAAGAAGACTTTTTTTTGTTTACCATGTTAGCATAAGCATTCACAGCTATTCACTCTCAAATACAGGCCACAGTTACAAACGGGAGTTGTGTTACCGCACTTAGACCGAACGCCCACTTAGTTTAAAAAAAGTGCTTTTGTGTCCGATATAAATCTGAGATGAAACTACAAAAATCACAGCATCAGTGCCAAATACAGAATATCACATTTTGAAACTAAGTTTTCTCACACACTTTGGCACATTAGCTGAGAGAGCTAGGTGGTACCACAGTGGCTGGCAAGCAGGCAGCAGTCGGTCACTGTCCTCTGGGCCTTTATCCATCTACAGGAACAGCATGTTCATTAGGGGAGAAAAGGTTAGCTGCAGGCATCATGTGACCTACTGTATGTCTGTTGTCATCTCAACAGCCAACACCGCCCTCCACCTGTTGCACCCACAGAGTCTGACAGCTATGCTTAAAAACACACGCCAAGGGAAAATGGTGGGTGAACATTCTCTGCATGCAAATGGAAAGAGACCTGAAGTGGGAAGAAATTATGAATCGCTACGGAGTGGAAGGGACTAAAGAAGACTAAATGTGGTCAAACAGGCATGTATTAACAGCACTATAGAAGACTGACTCAATTAAGGCATTAGCAATTCACTTACAGTGCCATTATATTGAACAATGATAAAGACACTGATTCTCTGTGCCTGCCAGGCAGTTGGTCCCAAGGAGCGAGCAATGATTTTTAGATTGTGGCAGACTGTTACTTAAAGTGTCTGCATGATTCAATTCACTATATTTAGACGAAGAGCGAGGACAGTGTATGGGAGTCCAGAGGATAACAATCAAGACAAGAGACGCAATACAGCAGTCAATCCATACAGCTGACCCACACACATTCTACTTGTCCATATAGAGCTGATCACTAGATCAAGCCCAATGCGGTGTCTTCTTGTCTCTGGTGAAGGCGATATGGATGGCAGTGGAACAGAGAGGATGGAGACAAAAGCACCTCTCGGTCCCTCTTGCTTTTTGGCCGTCACCAGGCATTGTGAGGCTCTCTACTTGTCTCCAATCGACACATCTTGAAAGAGAAGCAAATTCAATTCTTCCTGCAGGTACAAAGCTTCTGGCTCGCCTATTCTGTCGCCTTGGTTGGCTCTCTTTCTTCCTCTTATCAGTGGGCATATTTCAAACCCCCAGCATTCTTTTCAGTATTAAGTGAGGCTAGTGTGTGTGTGTGTGTGTGTGTGTGTGTGTGCGTCTGTCTGTACAAATGCACAAGTCACAGCATAAGAGAGAGACAGGACACACAGACACAGCTGCTATCACTTCTCCCACATGATTCCACGTTATCTGTCCTGGTCACTCGTACTTTGACTTTTCTGTTGTGTGTGTATGTGCGTGTTTGAGTCATTGTGGCCTTGTCAGTCACAGTAACTGATGCATCTCTCAAAAGTTACATTTAGATAAACCCAACTCAGTTTGATCATAAGTCCACTGCTTCCCGTTTCCCACACGGCAGAGCCCGTCACCTCACAGCTATTGAAGTAGCTCCAGATTCTCTTAGATATAGATACTAAACAATTTGTGTCTTTACTTGACTGAGTTCAGAACACACATGTATTTCCCCCACTCTTCACTAAAGGTTTTTCAAATTCCTTGAGGAATTTCTGACCCCATTTAAAGGCTGAAAGCATGTGCCATCCTGTTTCCTGCAGAAAGGCTGGTTACTCTTCTAGGATGTGAACACTGGGGGTAATTCAATAGAAATGTGTAAACAAATCTATTAAGTGTCCTACAGTGTCGCTATCAGACAACTGGGATAAAATCAAGAGGTATGATTTTCTCTTTTTATACTTGAACCATGCTGCATTTGGAAACTTTCATTTGAAGCTCTAGGCAACATGCGGCCTGGTGTACAACTGGCCCACTCCTTCTGCTTCCTCTCTTCCTCAGTAATGTTACCTTTGTTTGAACTCACTGTAGATCCGCATACAAAAATCTTGTCAAGCCTCAGACACTGCTGATGTCCCACTAAGACACAATGTTGACCGCAAAACTGACACTCATCATTATACTCACTGCAAGCAGTTGGCGCTGACTACGCAGTTCCAGCTTATGTAAAGTAGGATGTAGGAAGGAGAGGAATATGGTATACAAAAAATGAGAAAAGGAAAGAAGCAGAGGGGAGGGAGCGAGAGAGGGAGAACTAAATACAGAGACAGAGAGTATAAACACACAGGAAGCTAGTAAAGAGTAATGGATAGCGAGACATAGAAACAAGAAGATACTGCAGCAGTCCAGGCGGAGAGGTCAGGCCTGTCTGTCAGCACCTATTCCTCCTGAGGCTTAGCAATGCAAACCAGGGTCTTGCCTCAGGTTGTCATATAACCACACAAACAAGAGTGAAATGACCTTTGACTTTCTCTTATACCACAAGACTGACCCACGTGGGTTGTTGCTTTATTGTTTAGCCGGAGGAGGATGGTTTTCTTCCAGGCAGCTCACGCCAAGCTCGTTTAACTCCAAACAGTGGTCTGACATTTAGCCAGCAAGGGCTGATTAAGAAGCATAGATGTGTTTGCAAGACAGAATAGTTTGGTAAATACATTAAATGACATTTTGCTTTGTATATTTTAAGTCATAGTCTGAAGCTCGCAGATGGACAGTGTTGGGAACAACTGCAAATGTTCCTTTAATTTAAAATCTGCCACACATCAAGTAAATGTGAATGCAAATACACAATGCTCTGAAGTGATCAAGTTAGATGTCAGCGGAGCTGTCAATCAGCTGAGTGCAACCTAACAAACCCAATTAAGATTTCTCAGGAGCAAATTAAGGGATGCATCTAAAATCACGTTAAGTGTGGTGATAATGACAGTAACTAGAAAAAAAAAAAGCACAGTTTCAGCTACGAGTACCTACTCAGTTCACTGTGAGTACTACATGCTCTGTGCCAGAGCACCGAGCTCTGCTTTAGTCCTCCTGAAAAGCTGCTGTTTTTCAGCCTAAGCTTACTGTGTGCTGGGCCAGTCAACAGCCTGCACTGTCGTGGTTCATAAAAACAGTGCAGCGGCGAGGGGCTATGTCAAGAGGATGATGGTTCACAGTCACAGCCAGTTGGTTGGCTGAATGGCTACACTCATCCTTCGGAGGCAATGAATCATATTCACACATTTACCATCTTGCGGTCCAGTCAACATCACTACCAGAAAAAAAAAAAAAGCTGAGGAATACACATGTGACCTCCTGCACACACTTGCTCCAGAGCAAGGACAAAGAGGCCATGCCTAGGGGCACTGTCAGAGTCAATCTTTACAGTAGATTGTTATCATCACTATTGTATATGAGTGCAAAAAATACAGTGTTGTCCCTCTATTATATAACAGTTGCCTCAACACCTCAAGCTCTGGTCATGTGTTTATAAATAAAGAGTTATGTAAGGGAGTGCTACTGTCTCAGAGCCTTGCCTATAGCTTGAAGTGAGACACTGGCTTTAATTTCAACATCCTATAATTGAGAATATAACACACTTTAGATAGGCCCGATATTAGATAAGCACAAACAACTCCCACCCACATCTCTCTACATTTCCTCTGGCACAGCACTGAGTAGAGGAGAAAGAGTCATACACCTAACCACAACCTCTGTCCACTTACTGTCTATCTTTAGCAGATGCTTTTTTCAACAGTAAGAATTACCTCACCTCTGTTTGACCACGGTGCTGCAACAGTCGTTCGTCATGGTGAACTGACAGCACTGCTGTATGATAACCATCAGTAAAGATGAAATGATCGCAAAGTAAGACTGATGAGAGTAGTTTTCTTGCAGAGGTTTTCAGTGAATTTGGCATGTCCTGCTAACAATCAAAGGCAAAAGAAACCCAAGCTTGCCTCTGCTTCCAGTCTTCACAGCTGACAAAGAGTGAGCGCGTTAGCTGCAACAACAATCCAGAGCTAGAAATAAACCAAAAAACATTAAGTGTGGCACATTATGTGCTTGAAACAAAAGCCTATTGCATCTTTTATTTTTAACTTCATTCTTTGTTCTCTGCTGTCTTTTTCTCTACCTGTTCCTTGTAGTCTTACCCAGCAGGAAACAAACTTCAGAAGAGAAATGAGCGCTCCTATGGAAAATTCAGTGCGTCTGTAACTGAACACTGACGTTGGAGTTCTGACAAAAGGGCTTCAAGCTGCAGATGGGATAAATGTGCCTCGGCTCCCATTTCTCCAGCCTCTATCAATCATCACACATCGCCACGACGACCGGGACATCAGCCGTTCCAGTTCAGTAAGAACCTGGCATTGGAAGAGAGGGTGGGCGAAAAGAGCTCACAGATATTCAAGATCAAGAGAGGGAGAGATGGAAAAATAAGAAAAAGAAGCCGTGTTGTGTTACACATCATGGTGACACAAGCTATTTTGCCTAACTTTGCACATTCAAATCTATTCAAATATATGCCTACTCCAAGTGCGGCTGCAGAGATCATTCTGAAGTCAGTTGGCGGCATTTAGATTACGCACAGAACAGAAACACCCTGTGAGCTAACAGGGCAGGTACATTACACTCTAATTGTTTTGCTAGAATAAACACTAAGAATATCTTAGCCATGGGCATTGTAGACACACAAATACACAGTGGGACACACGCCCACTGGCAGTGCTGGGCTCAGCAAAGAGAACCCTGGATCCAGTTCACTCCCTGCAACAAACCAAGGCTACATTGTGCTGAGAAAGGTATCGGACTACATTTACCATCCAAGGTTAGACAAGGCACCAGGTGAGTGGCCTGAACAGTCAGTACTTTACTCCATGATGTGGCTCATTTTGGCTTTGAGCTGAAAGACTAACCCTGGCCAGTCACAGGACACCGTGGTGCTCCATTTCCCTAATATCTGGCTGTTACTGTTTGACAGGTTGTGGGGTCTAAACAGTCCTGAGCCCATAGGGGGAGAACGGGTTGTTAGCAAGATCTTTAAAGCCACCGTTGCATAGTTTTTCTTTTAAACCCTCTCTTCTCCTTTTCTGTTTGGCTGTGTGTTATCAACTCTGAAGCTCATTTAGATTGTTATGGCACTTAAAGTAGGTTCTCAGCCTGAACAAATACAATTATTTTTCAAGCTGGAATGCATAAGCATACCCCCTGTACTTTTCAAGCTGCAGCTGTATGAAATACAGCTAGACTCAAAGCCTGGAATGATGTGGCACGTGACAGAACTCACAAGAACAGCAGCTGTGGTCTAAAATGTTGTTTGCAGCAGCCAGAAAGGACCTGCTGTTTAGATATACAAAGGCAAAAAGAAAAGAAACTAAACACAAGTGACAGAAGAAGAAGACTGAAAACAACTGCTGGTGGTACGTTCAAGCTGAGACAGAGACACAGAGAGGGAGGACAGAATTGATGAGGATCAGTTTGTACTGTGGAGTGGGGGCAGATCTAAGCTCAGATGGGACTTTTGTGTTTTTGCCCTGTTGGCAGTGGCAGAAACACGGTAAGACAGGGCTGTTTCTGAGATATCCTGTCAGCTCTTTGACAGACCCTGTCAGCGGCCTCTTCTCTGGCTGACAGTAAAACTATGAAACACGGAGGCTGAAACGGCAACAGTAGCAACTATGAAAAAGACGAGGAAACAGATTAGTTGGATCAAATGTGATGGGGCACTGCAAGAAGACTGGGAAGGAGTACAAGGCAGAAAAGATAATGAAACTCCTTCCTGTCTGGTATTGCATGGATATATACAATTATTTGCAAGGTATAATATCAAATAATGGTGAATAATGGCGCTCTGTCATCATAACAAAAATAAATGGTCCTTAAAAAGGCACTAAGAAGCCTTGAATTTCTTTTAACAGATTTCATTCTCTTACAATACAAGCTTTTAATTGATTTAAAAAATATTTCTGTACTGTTCTAGAGTAAGATTTTAAAAGAGTAAAATGTTTAGCTAATAATATCTGTAAAACAGAACATACAGTGTTGTGATAAGGTTATAGATGATGCTCCTATCCCTGCTCTTGTACAGAAAAGCAATAGAACATGCAAGAAAGAAAATGAGGACAATATTCCAAATATAAAAAGTGGGTCAAAACAGAAAAGGGAAAAGAAATATAAAGAGAGAGTCACTGTAAATTGTCAGACAGAGCAGAAAGTCACAGTCAAGGATGGGCAAAGCAGGGGAGGAGGTGGGGGAGGCGGGTTCAGTGAGACACAGGAGCACCAGTCAGTTGGTCTAACTGATCCCTGGTGTCTTTCTGTCAGTCCGGTTCAGACCAGGGACAGAAGCGGTATTATGGAGCTGTACGCCTGGCCAAGGCGAGGAACAATAGCTCCTGTGTGCTGGAGCCTCTGGAGCATCCTAACAGCTGGGAGATAGGAGGTCTGTCTGTGGCTCCACTAAATGGCACGTAAAGGGGCCTTACACAGTGAACACATACATGTTCTTTCTCTCTGTCTTTCCCAGAATTCCTGGGCCACCTTCTTCCCACCTCCTCCACATGCCAGGGAGCCATCACTCATTTTACTCTTGACTTTCCCCCCCTTTTCTCTCTCTACATAGTCTTTGATTATGCCTTCTTTGTGTCCTCTTATCACCCCTCTCCAACTCTGTGGAGAAAGACAAAACAGCACAAGAGAAAAATATTCTTCTTGCTAGCATGAGAAAGCAGGAGACTGGCATAGGATCAGAGAAGTGTCAACAAATAAGGGAGGTCCAAAGGCCCCAGCAGGAGGCATGCCAGGGCTCTACTATCACATGGGCCTGGGAAACACAGGGAAAACCAGGAGAACTGCAAACCCTTATAGCAAAGAGTTCACAAAACAGTATCAGTTTAAAAAAATAGCAGTATGTTCTCTTCTATTCTGAGAATACACCTGTACACAGGGCCACTCACCAGGTAAAACCGAGCACCTACTATATACAGTATATTCATGTATCAAAAAACAAGTTCTATGAACTTTTTCTACTTTCCTACTTTACATCTGAGCTTTATGGATTTCTGCTAGCTCAAAAAATACAGCATATAAAGAACAAAAGCCCAGGAGGTAACCCACTTGCGAAAGAACTTGCCTCACACAAAACAACAGCAGTGATGTGTGACCACAACAGGCATTCTTCAGCTTACATCAGAGTGAATTTGATCACTAGTTCTGTGAATATCATTTAGTGAAAAGACCGGACTGGCAGCAACTTTACATCCACCCATTATGGCAACTGTTTTATGTACATACAGTCCCACTGAGCTGCTGTAAAACCTATAGTGTATAACATAGCTTTCATTCTGTCATGTAATAGTCTGGATGCCACTGTTACAGACTGATACATTTAAAACAGCTGCAAGGTGCCTCAGAATATTTTGCCCAAGGAGCCTGTGCTGTTTCACATACATATTTTGTACATAAATAATTTCTTAAAACAAGATCTGTGATTTATCTGCAAAGCATGAGCAATTATAATAAATTGTATGTATCAAGGTGATTCTAATAAAATATGGGAATGCATTCTTTATGAATTTCATTTTACCACTGTTCAGACAGCGTAGGTGTATAGTGATGTGCGGCTAATTTTAGTTTCAAGAATCAGCACTTTCCCTTGATACTGATGTGGTATCTAGGCTTAAAAGAATTTCCTCTGGCAAGACAATAATAATGTGAAATGTCCTGAGCAAACTAATTCTTTAACCTTACCATAAAGTAGCCAAATAAATGTCACTGCTGCATCACACTTCAATGTACTTTTAGTAGCTTGGTGGTAAAAACTGGCCCCGCTAATCTAAAGCAGCAACCGCAGCAGCATACATATATACTTTTATTATATGTATTATTACATTACTGCTATTATTATCACATTGTTATAGTTAATATTTTTGCATTTTATCTATTTGTGTGCATCATGTTAAGCACTTTGAATTGCCTTTGTCTATGAAAATGTGCTATACACATAAACTTGCATTGCCCTGCCTTTATCACTGACTCTGCAGCTGATGTTTCCAGAGACAATTCATTCATAACCACCCATTGATCTGGAGCCAGATTTCTGCTCCAGGCTGCGCTTTCACTTCTGCTTTATTTAGATGGGCAAACCATGAAGCATCCCAAGACTGTATTGTTAGTTGGGTTTAAATGGCTGAAGAGAAAATGGCCAGTTTTAATGTAAGCCACATAGGACACAAGGATACATGAGCTTGGCATCATGCAATGCAAAGAATATCTTCAAACTGTGATCCCTGCACAAGAGTCACTGTTCCTCGTGTCTACTTCTCCTGCTGCACTTGAAGTAGTACAAAGAAGGTTTCGAATTTCACAAAGCATGATTTTCACTGGGCTGAACGCTACCATCCCCCATGACTGCAATGCAAACTGGCTGGTATAGACCCCAGCCCCTATCCTCTGAGGCAGGTCAATGAGTTCTTGGTGGTAAAATGAAATCACCAGCGGTAATTATACTCTACCAAACTGAAATACCAATGACGAATCAGCCACATGAAAGATGAAATGCGTGGCATGCTTCGCTAACGGTAGACAATTTGCGGAGCATCGCAAATATCTGCTTTCCCTTCGACAACATATTCCTCAGTCAGTCTCAAGACGCTCCTGCTCCTGCTGCTGCTGCTGCTGCTGGAGCTCATGCAGATGTGAAGCTTTGCAATTCATCACCCTTCAAACAGTCCCGTTACAGTCTGTACATTTATTAACTCATTAAAAAAAGACTGCACCGTTAGCCTTGGTCTGCTAATAAAATACTGCTGATACTTCTTAGGTTTCGGACACTTTGGAGCCTTAACCTTAACAACACTGCCTCATTCATCACTTATACTGTGACTGTCCGTGATGGCCAGCCAGGGTTGAATTACCAAGCCCATTAATAGTCAAGCAGCAACATAGTGACTCGGTTTTAAGGCAGTTTGGTTGCTGCTGTGGTGAGATACAACGGTATTAAGGTGGTGTTACTAAAGTAACATCTCCAAGTTTAAAAAAAAAAAATGTGTCAGCAGTACACAATGTTCAAAAACTTACCTGATACGTTTGTTAAAATTCCCCTTATTGTCTTCCCATCCTTACTGTGCAGTAGAGCATGCCACCGTGTCCAAGAATTTAAATCCCCGGGCCGGATCCATGGTCGTACTGCCTCTGATATCAAATGCACTCTTGCTGGAAGAGGCGGTGGCGGAGAGGAACCCAGGCACTTTTTTCCAAAGGTAATCTCGGGGAAGATATTGGTGAAATCTGCATTATAGCTGCTCCAGCGAACCTAACAGCAGGTTTCGTAGCAACAAAAACAAGCCTTCAGTTTTACCTATATGCGACATATATGTTTTTTTCCAATATAAGGAGTCTGAAACGACGTCTATTCGCCAGAAAACGTCCCCGTTAAAGTACAATAGAGTGGTACGTACCACTCTATTGTTGGGGCGCGGGAAAGCGTCCCATGTAACTGATATGGGCTCTCGGAGAGTTACGGATGACGTGCGCGTTCGTATTATTGGGGAATTATCTCAAACCATCTGTGCGGACCAATCGATTTCAAGGAAGCTCGTTGATTTGATTATCACACTGTGCACAGAAATCATATTTCACCACTAATCAATGTCCTGCGCAGAGATTTGATGATATACTGATTAGTTGATCACAAATTAACTGTAATGTGAAATGTTATCCTCAATCAGATGTTAAAATTTTACAAAACAAGAATACTGACCATAATAGCCCAGTGAGATTTTCTTTGTTTGTGACCAACGGTTATTTAACATTCATGCTTGATGTACTCGGTTAGGCTATTCAATTATGAATTATGGCCTTATGGCTAAGGCTACAGTTATACACGTCATAATAATAATATTAAACACCCTGTCTGCTGACAGTCATCAAATCTTCTCTCTAGTTATCCTTGACCAGATGTACCCTGTAGAAACTCATAAGCACGACTAAGCATTTAACAGTCTAACTAGACATCCTATCTCCACTAAACATTTCTAATACATAAAGTATCTATCCAATTTCTATCTGACTAAAAATACCTAACAATAGATAGATTAATTGATTATTATGACATCACAGTTTCTCTGTTTACCTGCATATGATATTCCATTTCAGTTAGTCATAAAATCTTCAAAATACCATCAATGTCATTTATGTATGTATATTTGTCATTAATTACCATGTCCCTCGGAGGGACGTTCAAAGTTCAAAATTATGAAGTACCGCCCATCTGCTTCCGGTGAATTCACAACATCCAAGATGTCTGCCGCCGTTCCGTTCCTCGTTTCGTACGGTAGCGGTTCTGATTCTGATTCTGAAAATGAGACGGAATCTAATACCAGCGTCGAAAAAGTGGACTCAGACGCCATGGCTCACCTCAAGCCTTTGCAGTCTGGACAAACGATGTCTTTGGCTGTTCTCAATTCCGCTCCCGAGGTCGCTGTTAAGGTAAGCTAACCAAGTTAGCTAACGTTAGCTTAATATTTGTTAAGAGTTAGACGTTTCAGTCGCACGGTGCTTAAATGTGACAATATGACATGCCGTTAAAATGGATAAGGACAACTATTGAATGAATAGTATTTTAAGTGTAGCGTTTACAATGTCGCTAACGTTACCGAATAAAAGTTTTAAGGGATTAGCGGGAAACACTGAATGTCGTTATCGTTATATTGGTTACAAAGACTAACAAGGCAGTAATATTATCGCCTCAGCGTTATGGGGGTAGGTTGGGGTAGATTAGGTTGTAACATC
Source organism: Monopterus albus (assembly GCF_001952655.1). Lineage (NCBI taxonomy): Eukaryota > Metazoa > Chordata > Actinopteri > Synbranchiformes > Synbranchidae > Monopterus > Monopterus albus. Next base: position 2,340,517 of record NW_018127889.1, on the reverse strand, counting down.
TGGCGGAGCATCTGTTACACCAAATTGCCCATGTCGTATTGTAATGCTTGCCAGCTAATGAGGGTCCGTTTGCTGAGTTGTACATTTTCATGTTAGGAGGCTGTTGAGAGTGGCACACACCTGGATCCTTCGTTGAAAGAAGTCGCTTATAACCCGACATATGAAACCATGTTTGCACCAGAGGTGAGTTTCTGTTCGTATGTAAATAAAATGATTTTTCTCATTCATCGCATTTCAGGCAGTCTTCTGTGTTGATTATGTTCAGATCTCATTGAAGATGAAAATACAATTTATTGTTTAGCACTAATTCCTACAATATAAGATGCAAGAAAAAATGTGAGGAGAGAGGAATTAAGAAATCGAGGAAGTACGCTTTTAGTGACATAAGACATCCCTTCCTCCAGTCCTTCATTTGAAGTATCTAGTCACTAACTGCTTTCTAATAAAGGAGTTATCGCTCCATAAAATACTTTTGCATTGGATGTTCTTGTGTGTCCTTGCTCATGTCTCCTCAATCCTCACTGCTCAAAGCTTAAAGAAGGTTGTTGTGAGTGTCCATAAAAGTTAATTATTTTTAACTGCCTCTTTATAGTTTGGGCCAATGAATCCATTTAAGACCCAGCAGATGGCTGCCCCCAGGAACATGCTATCTGGCTATGTAGAACCTGCTCACGTCAATGACTTTATGTTTGAACAGCAAAGGAGAACCTTCTCCACCTATGGTAAGTTAATTTCTGACCACTGTCAGACTTGTTTAATGTGGTCAATATAAGAACCCTGAATTTTTATGATCTTTTTACAACTCTCTCCTCTCTGCCAATAGGCTATGCATTAGATCCATCTGTTGACACACACCAAGCATTCTCTAACAGCTACATTGGTGCAGTTGATGAGGCTGAGAAGAATAAAGGTAATCGTTTAAAACACCTGGTTTTTAATCTGTTTGCCTTTATGCAGTTGAATAAATGAGACTTAATGTAGTTTTTCATATGTTGTATGGAAGTGTTGTTTAAAGGAAATTCAGAATTGTAATATTTAGTGATGCCTCCTACAGGGCTAACTGTGTTTGAGAGTGGACATAAGAAGTCAGAGAAAAGGAAAAAGGTCAAAGGTGGAGATGCAGGGGAAATTGACACTTTCCTTGGACCATGGGCAAAATATGTGGATGAGAAAGATGTGGCCAAACCATCCGAGGTAACACACACTATTAGAGAATGTTGGTTCTTTATATAATTAGTCAACTTACTACTTGATATGGTACTAAGCACCCTCCAGGTTTAGACAGTAAGCATCGGATACAACCCCCAGGTGGCAATTGGGCGAAGGCGGGGTACACCCTGGACAGGTCCCCAATCCATCGCAGGGCTAACATATAGATGAACAATCACACACACGCACACGCATATGCACACGCACTCTTATGGGCAATTTAGAGAGGCCAATCAATCTAAGCTGCATGTCTTTGGACTGTGGGAGGAAGACGGAGTACCCGGAGAGAACCCACACAAGCACGGGGAGAACATGCAGACTCCACACAGAAAGGTCCCGGGTGGGGCCCGAACCCGGAACTCTTTCTGTGAGGCAACGGTGCTAACCACTGCGCCACCATGCTGCCCTAATTTTATCCATAAATAAATGTTTGGTAATTCTATGGTTGTGATGCATTTTATTTAACAGGAAGAGCAGAAAGAGTTGGATGAGATCACAGCCAAGAGGCAGAAGAAGGGAAGGAATGAGGACGAGGCTCCAGCAGAAGAGAAGACCATTCTTCATGGTACAGTAACCCGCTCTAGTGTAAATATTCTTCATCTTGGAGACAGTAGTTGGTAAAACAATTTCACCACAAGGATTTAACATTAGAAAAAAGTGCTGTGGACATCTGACAACTCATGCTCCTTTAACTACATATATCCAAATGCTGCAGGATATTTTTTTACATGACATTTTGTCTCTTCTTGTTCTTCCCACAGTTAAAGATATGTATGATTACCAGGGCAGATCATACCTCCATGTGCCACAGGATGTGGGTATCAACCTGCGTTCTGCAGATTCTCCAGACAAATGTTACCTGCCCAAGAAACAGATTCATATCTGGTCTGGTCACACCAAGGTCAGTGGGAAGGAACATTTGTGTGTCTTTGTGTTAATGAATGTCACTTTATGTACCAGTTAGAAAGTTTTTCTTCTCTAAGTATTCTCTATGCAGGCTTTGCTAATGGTACGTTCTAGTATTGCAGATTAGTTTAAAATATTTCTGAAGTGCAAAATGACCATAGTGTCACATAGGTGTCTGTAAACATCCAATAAAAAAATTCCATTACGGCGACCTTGTATTTCCAAGGCTGTCAGTAAAAACCTCCTGGGTACTTTTGAATAAAATGATAATGCACCCATACGAGCCGCTTGTACTTGACATGTTAGAAATTATTCTGTCTCACTCAAAACACAGTCTTTATAATTCAAATATAAAAGCAAACACTGGGTTGCAAGGAAACTCTAATTCAAGTTTTAGATGTACCATTTCTTTCAGGGAGCGAGAACTCACTCAAGTTTAAAATTGGGTTCTGTCTGCTGTGTGCAGGAAGTTAAAGCCTCCAAAGTCTAATTTGAAATACAGAGAGGTTTGACAAGATAATAAATGTGTGGAAGTGCTGATGTTGAGATAATAGATGGAGGATGGCCCATGCGGTGTCATCAAAGTTCTGTGGTATATTTTACAGAAAGTTTCATAACTTCATCATAAAGTCATCGTAATTTCTGTGACTTAATACAGGGGCAGTGTGGTCTGCACATACCCTAGTCTGCTGTGGTTGCATTGGGCTTCAGCTGTTGCTGCCCCTTAATAATGCTTTATTAGTAATATCCTGACTAATTCCAAATAATGTCAAGAGCATAAAAATACACAGTGCTTTATACATGGATTATTGAGATGTTGTGCAGTTTTTAACATTTATCAATGTACTCGACTCCTTTTGTCAAGAGTAGATAAAACCCTGCAGTAAAAATAACTTATAAATTTTCTCTCCAGTCCAAAAATGTACAGAAACTTTTTACCAGTAATATAAATTAAAGCCAGGAGGCCATTGGTGTAGTCCAGGCAGACACGCACAGCACCCTTAAATGTCAACATTTAGAAAAGAGTGGCATTCTAATATTATACAGCACATGATTAGAAATATCTTTACAAATGTTTAAATATTAAGTCTTTGCTAACATGCATTTTGCCCAGTGCACTCTGCAAACCTTGGCTTTCTCCTAGCCTGGTACTGTTATGTGCTAAATTTAATTTAATAACGTACAAAAATGTAGTTTGCAGTACTGTTGGGGCTAGTAGCTGTAGTAGTTATTAGCATGCTCGTGTTAAAGAGACATATGGCTAAATACAGTATATATATCAGTTCATCATCTCTGTTTCTTTCCCAGGGCGTCAGTGCTATTCGACTGTTTCCGTGCTCTGGTCATCTACTGCTCTCCAGCTCTATGGACTGTAAGATTAAGGTAAAATATCATATTGGGGTACTATAAAAATAATTTTATATTTGTTTTAATGTGATGGCAAGTAACAGTATCAGATATGATTTCTTAAACATATATCGTACGGTACTGCATCTTAGAAAATTCAAAACTAATCTCTGCAGTGAATCTGATGTAAAACACTACCCCTGGAACAGAACGTTGTTTGCTTTAGCTGCTTTTCCCTTACTTGCATTTTTGTACTGGGGCTTAGCATCATCATGCATCTATTTTCACTTCTAATTTCATCTCTGTTTCTCCACAGCTGTGGGAAGTGTACGGCGAGAGGAGGTGTATTCGGACATTTATTGGTAAGTGACTAGAGTTCTCATTAAACACTTGAAAATTATATTTTACATTTTGACATGATCAGTTTTGGTAAATGTTGGTATGAAATAGTACAACTAACTAAATATGGAATTTTCCTCCAATTTATAACCTTTTCTGTACAACTGTGGTTCATCAGCAAACTTGCTAATAGTAAATATGCTGTAGGTCATTAACGCAACCAGCCTTTTGGGAAACACACAAGCAGTGACAGACTGTGAGCTCAGCATTTCTGGAACACTGACGTCTGTTGACCGTTGGCAGAAGTGTGGGGGGGATATTTTCTTCTAGAATAGATGGGGTCTGAGGGGTTCGGCACGTACAGGGCACTCATAGTTTCTTCCCAGACACAGCACACTGTCAGAATATCAGAATAGAGATTGTTTGCAGTCATGGTTCTGCTTGTCAGCTCCACAGAATATACATTATTCAGTAGCCCAGAGACCAAGGGGGGGGTTAGGGGCAAAGAAGGACACAGACACAGAGAGGAGGCAATAGAATTAAGATCCTGAAAGTTTATTAGAATTATTTTTTATCCCTCTTTGAGATGCTGATGTTTTATGTCTTGGTCCTCTTTCTTTAGGATGTACACCCTTTTTTACAGTGTTCTTTACTGCTTTTACTTTTTATATGCATTGCTTCTACTGTATTGTTATTGCACTGCATGTTGTCTTTAGTTAAGCTGTACACTGCAATAGAAATATGCTCGCAAATGTTATTGTTTAGTGCATGTAGCTTGTTGGAATCACGAAGCAAGGGGAACAGTTAATGTTTGAGGTTAGGGCTGGGTGTGCATGAATGGGTATTATGTGTGCATTATCATGTTTAGATGCAGTTTAGGACAAAAGGTACATCTGATGACGTCCGCCCTGTTTTTGGTAGTTTGTATTTGTTTCTTCCTGCATACATGCACACAAACCCCATCAAGGCACTGGCGGTGATGCTTTTAGTCTGAAAGCAGACAGGGTTACAGAAAGCAAGCGGGGATGTGTTTAGCCTCAGTGGGTTCTGTTATCACAGTGGAGACCATGTATCCCTGATAAAAGCCAGCTTTAACAAGGGAGGCGTGTGCATGTGCTGAGCCCACAGGGACCTCTCATCACCTTCATTGTATGAGAGAAAGCCGTAGGGTTGCACAGAGTGGGATTAGGAAGAGAAGAACAGTTGAAAAGATGTAGGAAGCATGTAATTTTTTTTCTTTATCCTCCTCATTCTCTCTCCAAGCTCATTTAGAAATTCCATTTCTCTCGTCTCCTATTGTCCACTTCAGCTTTGTTCCTCAACAGGCCTCATTTTCCTCTACCAGATTTCACATCCTTCAAATGAATCCAAAATGGTATCAATGAAAGGCAGCTAGGGGGGAGACCGAGTATCAAGACTAGGGAATGTTTGAGGTTAATGTTTTTATCAAACATTTATTTGTAATATGTGTGTAAATTTTCTCTCTGTTCATTAGGCCACAGTAAAGCAGTACGAGACATTTGCTTCAACAACAGTGGGACCCAGTTCCTCAGCGCTGCCTATGACCGCTACCTAAAACTCTGGGACTCTGAGACAGGTAGGCTGCACCAATGTTGTTGAGGTTCTTGGAAATTAGTGAATCAAGGGAGATGTCTACCACAGGAATATCTCACTTACATGGTACATCTATTTGAATGCCTTTATGAGGGCATGCTGAAGAAAAACAACTTGTTTTTAACCACAGATATTCTGGGACTGAGAAATAGTTGATTAATAAATTAGTCAATCAGACTGTTTTGCTAATCAGTTAGGGTTGGAACTGTTAGTTGTTTTTATTACCAATTAATCTTCTTTCTTTTTAGTTACAATAAACTGACTAGTATTTTAGGGGCAGCACGGTGTATTTTGATTTGGAGCTGTTGGTTGAACAAAACAAGCAGATTGAAGACATTGTCTGGTCTTGTTAGCTGCAGGCCTACCTGTCATTTGCCTACAGATTTTTGATGATTGATAGATGTTGATTGATAGATTTATCACTGAAGTCCAATTTTCTGTTAATATGGTGGTCAGTGCACCATTAGTCCACACATAGACAGACTCGTAACATTAATAGCTCATATAAAATACATAATTAAATACAGTTGCACAATTCTACATTGTGGCAAACTGTGCCCTCAGAAACACAGGCTCTGTGGAATTGTAATGACAAAGACCTACTGAGAAGCAACAAAACTCTTTGGTCAAAGTCTCATATCCATATAAGTATTAGGAACAAAAGTCATCATGGGTTTTCATATTTTCACTGTTTGTATAGCAGTAGTTTTAGGATTGATTATATGATAGAATTTATAAACTTACAGGTAGTAAAGTGCCTGTTTGTGTTAAATAGTACTTGTAAAGTAGCCCTACTTAGCATCTTAGCAGACTGCATAATGTTGTGGATATTGTTCTGGTGTGTATGAGAGTGAAGAATTAATCTATTGGATTTAATATGTCAATTTCCCTCAGTAGTTAATTGAATTAGCCTGGGGTTTTTCATTTTATTAGACAGGAGGGTAAGGCCTCAAATGTCTGTGTAACCAAATTAAAAAAAAAACCTGCTTTATGTGTGCCTCTGTGAACTTGTTAAACTTGTGTATATTAAATTAACAGTCCCTGTTTCACTGGTGCCACATGGTTCTTAACCATGTTCTTAACCATTAACTTTCCCATCTGCTCATCCATAATCTCTCTCAATTTAAATGCCAATCCAGCAGAAAAGAGCTAAATCTCCCATTTGTTCATAACAATTCAATTTTATTTGTATAGCACCAAATCACCAAGTCATCTCAAGACACTTTACAAAGTAAGGTCTAGACCTTACTATTATTATTATTATTCTAGAGGAAAACCCAACAAATCCCCCTTGAGCAGCACATGGCAACAGTGGGGAGGAAAAACTCCCTTTAACAGAAGAAACCTCCGACAGACCCCGGCTGTTGGTGGGCGGCCTTCTGCCTCGACCAGTTGGGGTGAGTGGGTAGAGGAGAGACAAAAGAAGAAAAGCAACAAGACAACACAAACAATCAAACACTGAGCAGGTTGATGTGGCTGGTCACTGCCACATCACAAAAAAAAATGAAAAGTCTAGCAACTCTTGCAATGTTTTGAGCAACTCTAATTTAAAGACGTGTGTGTGTGTGTGTGTGTGTGTGCTTGCATTTTCTTATATGTTAATCAGATGTGGTGTCACCTGTGTCAATTAGACATACCTGGTGCTCCTCTAGTAGTTTGATCCTTGAATGTAATTGGCCTATGACCATGTACCTAAATCACCTATGTGCATGTTTTTTTGGCTGTTGTTTTCCAGTTCAGACCAGACAGAAAATCTGTTAGTTGCCCTTTCACATGGGATGATGCACTGGTTTGTAGTTCGTTTCTCCTTGGCCCACTGTTGGTAGATACTGACCACTGTTGACCAGAAGCATCACACAAGTTTTGCTGGTTCAGAGATGCTAAAAACATTTTGTCAAAGTCGCTCAGGTCCTCATCTCTGAGTGGTCATGATGTTTCAGTTTCGTTTTAATTAACACTTGTTTCTTTCCTGCAGCTGTGTATAGCAATGATGCATAGGGGTTAAATTTCGTAATATATTCCAGATTTGTCCCAGTTGCAGTTAAGGTCCTGGATGTAATACAGAAATGATGATGTTGTAAATGCTTCTTTCTAATCTTAAGGGTTTCTTGGTGTTGCAGTCGTTTTAATTTTCTTCGCTCTAGCAGAGGTGGTGGCATCATTCATGTAGTGACTCACCACTGCTGCATGAACACAGGGAATTTTCTCTATTAGAGCTGAGTTGTTGCTGCCTGCAAAGACAGAGCACATAGCATTGAAAGCTGAAGACTGTGTCCCTAAATTTTAACCAACTTGAGTGTACCTTTCTGAAACCCACTGGGTATTATTATAAAACTCTGACTTTCAATTTGCCTCCCTCCACAGGCCAGTGTATCTCTCGCTTCACCAACAGGAAGGTACCATACTGCGTCAAGTTCAACCCAGACGAGGACAAACAGAGCCTTTTTGTGGCCGGGATGTCAGATAAGAAGATTGTTCAGGTAAAGCTGGCATTTGCTTCACTGCAGTTCAGTTCAGCACCCACCATCACCTCATGTGTATTTCCCAGTTGACCAAGCAGATGCACACATGAATTTCAGTGTAGACACCCCCCGTGCCTACAGAGGCATGAAATACACTCTCGTCTCATCTTCCAGCACTAGTGTGTGCATGGTGAGACGTTCAGAGGCTGACAAGACTAGAGCAAGTCATTAATCACAGGCATGAGTAGGGCGGAAAACGGCAAAAGGAAGAACACAGTCTGTGATAAAAGTAGGAAATCCATAACTACCAGTTCATGCTATCAGGAAACCAGTTTGCAGAACAAGTAGCCCTAAATCTCTACAGATAAACATTTGGATTTCTGTGGCTATAACAAACTGGGACAACAAATAGACTTTAACTGAACTGAAAATACAATTTTAGTTTCCACGATTCATAATCATACAATTTTGGACTAGAAATTGATCTATTTAGTTTTATTTCATTTTGTTTCAGTATTAGCATTTTTTGAAAAATATGTCAAGATGTTAATGCAGCAGGCATTTGCCTGATTGTCCAGATGAACAGCAGTCATCACAATACCTGGCACAGTAATCAGAATAAGTATTGAATTATGCAGCTCTCTCTCTTTGGGTTTTGACAACAGATGGCTATGCTTCTGAATAGCCAAAGAGTGGTATTTTGAAACAATTGACCTTAAATAGATAAAAATGTAGAATTTGTTTGGACAGAAATGTGCCGTATTTGTTTTTGTACCTGCGGGCAGGTTCTGTGAGGTTGTATTTCTTTATATTTGAATGTGTGCTTAATGTTTTAATAAAACAACATTCTAGAGAGAGATGTGTTTGATTGTTAATCACTGTCATCCCACAACTGCAGTTAAGTAATTTCACTGCATTGGCACAATTAAAACTGCATGCACAGCCCCACTATGAGTCCATCTAAAGTAAGGCAAGTTCGCTTTGCTTTTCTGTGCTTCTCTGACAGTGGGACATCAGGACGGGTGAAGTGGTTCAGGAGTACGACCGTCACCTGGGAGCTGTCAACACTATCACTTTTGTTGATGAGAACCGTCGGTTTGTCAGCACATCAGACGACAAGAGTCTTCGGGTTTGGGAGTGGTGAGTTTACTGAAATACTGATGTAGTATTTGGAATTTCAATGTGCTGTTTTGTAATGTTGGTTGCTGCGCCTCACCAGTAATTAGTAGTTAATAATGGAAGACTGTGGTTGTGTTGGGCAACAGCTCAGAGAAATTCATCAGCAAAACTAATTTATATTCATTGTTCAGTTATCCCTTCACTTGATAAATAAAATAAAAGGTAAAAATGAATAAAATTAAACTAATCAGTCAAAAGTTACTGTATAACAGGCTTTTTGAAGGGCACCTCAGGTGCCAGTGTGTTTTATCTTTTCTGTGCAACAAGCAAACATTTACAATACAAAGAGCATATTCTAAACTGGGCTATTTCCCGAGGAAATCTTGCAGTGTTCAGTCTTTAATAAGAAGAGTGGACATCAACAAAGCTCCAGACAACGCAGCAATAAGTCCTATAAGCCTGCCCTGTTGCCAATTGTAAATTATAATATTGCAATGATAAATGGGTTAGGATGAATGTCAGGTCAGATAAATTTTATGTTTCCTTTAAAATCTGAGAAACACAAAATGTTTACATATTATAAGCAAAATCTTGTATCTCTATTTTCCAGAAGCTTGTTTACTTTTAGACATTGTCATTACATGTCCTGCTGCAGTCTTTGCACTGGTTAACCAATGAAGAGGCCACCAAGAGCGGCTTACAGATTTGTCAGGTGTGCTACGGCGATAAACAAATGCTGCTGTTTATTGCTCAAAGATGATAATATATATATATA
>NW_018127889.1:2255141-2321621 GCF_001952655.1 Monopterus albus | reverse complement strand
AGCAGTTTATTCAGGATGAATATTTGTTTTCTTTTTTCCACAGCATGTGAGATAGGAAATAGCTTTTTTTTTTTTTAAGTTTTGTTTTACATATCCTCTTACACTCTGTTGAAAGATAGAATAAAAGTTGACAGAACAACATTTTTTACCCTTATTTAAGAGGGGCTTCCCATGGGCACTTGTAGCAGTGTGGGAGTTAGCAGGCGAGTGGTATTTTGGGCCAAAGAGTGGTTTTACTGTCCCTCTTTCTCCCATAGATACCACCTGGCTCGCAGCTCTCTCCTTATAAGTGCTGCTACATAGCATTAGGCTGAATTTATCAGTCTCATAGTGCCAAAATAGAAGCAGAGGCTGGCAGAGCGCGAGGGGACATCTGATGGTTATAAAAAATTGAGAGGTGGCAAATCTGCAAATCATTCACATCATGGTGCAAATGCCTGCATGTGATTCAGATTCTGTTCTCATTTTGCCTGACATATTCTAAAGGTTTCTGGGTAGACTTCTTAATTTGTAGCAGAGTTTCATCATTAAGGAGTGGAGGGTCGGTGCATGCATTGGATCAGGATTAAAATTAGTGTATAATGTGCTGCACTGCGTCAACAAGGGGAATTAGCTCTTGATCATAATGACGTTCAGGGAGAATTGTAACTGTGGACTTGGAGAGGCATTTGGGATGATGGTGGAGGGAAGAAAAAGTCTTGAAAGGAGATGACTGGTTGGTCAGTCAGTTGGTCAGCCTTAGGTTTTTTCCATTATAGGAATCTACCAGAACATGACAAGCCGTGTAACGCTCATCCCGCCCTCTATTTGTTTCCACTGCCCTCTGCCAGCTTTAGAGGTGCGTTCCAGGGAACTAAATTTCAGCACCTCTCAGGAGGTAGTACTAAAATCAAGTTCTTGGAATGTGAGGGGGTGGGGGTGCATGCTTGCAAACCTGTCATGCCTGATTAAATGTCCACGTCTTCACATCTCAACAACCTATTAGCTTTACAAGTGCCATGTGTAAACAGAGACACACTGGTTTTGAAAGTAAAATTGATTTTGTTGCACTAAAGAGCACTGTGATCTTTGACCCATGCTCAGTTCGTGTATGTGAGCATGTGTGCAAGGAGTGCACAAAGATCAGCATTGGCCCATGAGGTTATGGCAAGTGACAGTTAAGGGAAGCACACGGTGTACCACTCGTTAGGTTCCGACAGTGGAACCGCTTCTTCGTCCGTCCCTCTCCCCCACCAAAAGGGAAATTTTGGAGACAGAGCAGAGGACGTTGTTGGAGACGCACATGATGGAAAATGAATTGCTTTATCATCCAAGAATTCAGTTTCCTCCATTTATTTGCAACATGGGTTTTAGTTTGTACTGTAGTAAGCTCATTTTAAATATTTTCCAGACTGACATTCATGATTGTTATGACCCCTTAGAAAAGGCCCCGTCACCCAAATTTAATCAGACGTTTTTTTGTATATTAGTATTGACAGAACCACAGCAGAATTATAAAGCATTTTAAAGACAAACGGGTGAATTACTTTGCAGTCATACTATTGTCAGTTATATTTTGTGAAAAACACTTTTCTGTTAGTTCCAGGCAACAGAGAGGTCCGGTTCAGTTTTTGCCGAGGAAGAGAAGGGTGGGGATTATCATAGTTCCATCAGACATTTTTCTAGTAAAGTGAAATGTAATAACCTCATTATAGAAACTAAAGTTCATATGTGAAATGTATGAAAGTAAGACAGAAAACTAATGAGTACTACTATTTGACTGTGGCTTTTTCTGGAGCTCAGAAGAAGAGCTCTAATGGCTCAGTAATATTTTCTGAGTTTAGCTTGGCTTGTCTGCAGGCGTTGGCTCTGACAGATGTCTGACTGTGCATGCACATGAATTCAAGTGTGTTTTATGTGTACATGGGTTTGCATTTCTCATTTAACTCCTCTTTAGTTCTTCAAAGCCCATTGTTTGTCGTGTGTGTGTGAGTGTGCCAGTATGGTGCAGTCACTTTGCTCCAGCTGTTACTCATCACAGAAAGAGACAGTTTACAATGGGTCTTAGTTTAAACAGATAGCAAGATAAGTTCAGGGCTGTTGCTTTTTAGCACTCATCTGATACAAACACTCAGAGCAAGGCAGACACACATTAGTCACACTCACTCACTGAGTTTGCAGCGAATCCCAGAGGTCAGTAGAAAAGAGCAGAAATTGGCATGCTGTCATTCTTGCAGACACACCTGCACTGTGGGTTTCAAGAGTCCTCTGCAGAACACTTAATATCAAATAGCCAAGTTTCCTGTCTTCCCTAAAGCAGAGAGACAGCATAAGAAGGGGAGGCAGGGTGAAAGAGTGATAAAAGGGATTAATAGATAATTGGTTGCCGCTTCCGTCAGCAATGCGGCATGAAAAATGTAAAAGTTATTTATATACTGTCTTTGCAAAGATAATACCTCCCTGTTTTTTCAACCTAGTGCTTTTCCCTTCTGTAGTTAACATTTGTGAGATGGTATAAGCAGCAGCAATGGTAAACAAACTACAGCTTTGTAAATGTTTTCCTTCAGAGTTCTCCTTGCTGCAGGGCTGCTCAGGTTGTTCTCTCATCCAGTGTTGAACCCATCTTCAAGTGTGCTCACAGCACTTTGTGCCTTTTCCAGGGACATCCCTGTGGACTTCAAGTACATTGCTGAGCCAAGTATGCACTCTATGCCAGCTGTGACTCTTTCTCCCAACGGTGAGCAGTGAAATCATGGGACAACACACACACACACACACACAGTACAGAGGACTCTGGGGAGCATAAGCTTATATTGCCAGATTTGTGGATTCACATTTTGTAGTGTTGGCTATTGCTCCAAAGAATAAAAACAAGGCAGGGTTTGTTCAGCAAATTAAACGTATGAGTAGGAATGTTAGTTTGACATTTTGTTAGTTGCACATATTTTACCTTCTTGCTGAAGGTTATATGAAAAGATCAGTATTACTTTCATACAAAGCTTTAGGCTACAGCCAGGAGACGGACTGCTTAGCTAGTCTGGCTCTGTCCAGAAGCTTTTAAATGGAAAAAAAAACTCCATTGAGTCATTGTGAGGTTGCCAGGCGGAGACTGCACCCTTCCAACAGATAGTCCAGTACATAGACTCCTAAACGTAAAACTCCTACTTGTTGTGTCAACACTTTTTGTGTGGATTAAACAAATAAGTTATAACACGTTACTTACTGAGCTTCAGATGTGCTGGTTGGCAGATTTTTATTTACCTTTGGAAAGAGCCAGAGTAGCTGCTTTCTCCCTCTTTCCACTCTTTATGCTTAAAGGTAGGGTTGGCAGTCCTGGAAAAACCAGCAAGAGGAAGCTCGTTTTTGAAAGTAGGCAACCGAAGAAATCCCACCCTTTTGTTCGGACTTTGCTCCAAAACACAACGCGCACTGCCTGACTACTACTTAATAATTTCAGCAAAATAATAAATAACCCCCAAACAAAACCGATAATTACCTGTCCAGCAGAAATACGGCCCCCATGACGTCACTTTTCGGCCCCTTTGTTCTCTCAGTTGTCGCCATCATTCAAAAGCCACCCTGGTGTTAATTCTGGTTTTACTTCTTGCAGCATCCAACTTCTTTTTAGTTGTAACATTCTCGAATATAGTGTTACCCAGTCAGATCCTGAACCTCAGGACCTCTGGTTCACGGCTAAGTTAAACTGCTTTAGCCCTAGCTCGTAGCCGGTAACTAGCCTTAGAGGTCCAGGCTTTTCTGGCAGGGATAAGTGAAGAGGGAGGCCACGAACACCAACACAGCATGTGGCCTTTGATGCCCAGTTACAATCCCGTCTATACACTTAGAGCTGACTACTGTCTGACTGCATGTAAAAGGAGTCTGTTCCGTGCGGTGGTCTTTTCGCTCTCATACTGTGCACACACAGGTAGCAACTTCTTGCAACAACATTACCTACAAGGCTCCAGGTCTTAAAGGGGAAGGCCTGGCCTGTAACATCAGTCTCCCTTTGTGATGAAAAGCTGCTGTGGTTACCATCTCTGCCATAACTCGCAAGCTATCAAAACAGAGCAGTAACACATCTGCCTGCAACTGAAAGGCCTTGTGGGAGATTCTTGACTCGTGCGTTAAATGCAAGGGCAGAGTATGTGCATGTAGAAAGTTGGGTTGACAGGCAGGTAGGCCATCCACTGGTTTTGCTCAGGGTAAGTAAAATTATTGGTCGTGTTTTTGTTTTTTAGTCTTTCTTTTTGTTGTCGGTGCATTTAATGTATTCATTACCATCGGGATGAAAAAATAATTTCAAGATATGTAACAAAAAATGCTTCTGAAAAGAATCGCCAACCCTACCTTTAACTAAGGTAACCCTGTCCTGGCTATAGCTTCATATTTAACGCACAGAATATACATTCCCCTTCAAATGTAATAGATGTAAGAATGGTATCAACCTTTTCATTAGCTAGCTTTTGGCAAGAAGGTGAATGTCAAACTCTTCCTTTAATGTTGAACTATTCTGCATGAACATGTTCAAATTGCCCTCATAAATTATGTAATACAGGAGTGTAGTAGGCACTGTGAAGCTGTGTTATGAGAGAAAATTTTGATAAATGTACATAAATATTGGCTGATACTTAATATGAAGAGACTCAAATGAGCATTAAGGAATAAAACCGAAGTAACAGGCAGTCATCCTCTTTGAATGTAATGTTGCTCCCAGTCAGGTTCGGCTACCATCAGACTCGGTGCTTCTGTCCTCGTCTGTTCCTTCCTCCTCTACCTACCTTGGTTTGTTTCTCTTCAGCATGTGAATAATGAATGTTCTCAGTTCAGTTTTCTCTCACACCTAAATAGCACCCAGATTCTCTCCCTTGGCACAGCATCCACAGCCTCTCTTCTATTTTTTTACTCTCCTCAGTCTTCTGCCATCTTAATGAAAGAGACATCCTGAGCTTGTGAAATTGGCTAAGTTGTCTTCATTGTCCTTTACCTATTGCATTTGACAAGTGTGGACAACAGTCTCATACCAGTAATAATTTCCATCATGCTCTTTCGGTGCAGTGAGTCATGGCTTTGAGACTGCCTTTTTGTCAGGAGCTGAAAACACACACACACACAAACACACACACACACACAAAAAAAGACAACTGTGGGGTCACTGATGGAAAAACTGGTTAAATTTTTTCCTTTAAGTTGCCTCAGTCTTTCCAGTTTAATGATTAGCTCATGGCCTTTTTTGTGCCATCCACCGTTCATTTGTTTTTTTTATTAATTTTATACTTTTGGAATATTTCCACCAATAACAATGTAGCTTTTGTTAAAAATGTTTGACTCCTAATAATATGTCAAACCAGACACGTTAGACAGCAGCAGAAAAGCTATTTAGTGGTTCCTTGTGAAACATTGCGCTGTATCGAGTCATGCTATTAAACAAGCTTTAAAGCTCAGAATTTTTGCAAAATACAGTATTTTGAATTATTTTATTATAATACAGAATCTTGACTCACTGATTTTGCAAGCAATTTGTATTATGTTACTGCAGTGCTTAAGTATTATGTAGCACCACCTGAAATTTGCAGTTAGCTTCATGCTGCTCTTCTGTTTCTCACCTCAGGTAAATGGCTAGCATGCCAGTCTATGGACAACCAGATTCTCATCTTTGGAGCCCAAAACCGCTTCAGACTGAACAAGAAGAAGGTCTTCAAGGGCCACATGGTGGCTGGTTATGCCTGCCAAGTGGACTTCTCTCCAGACATGAGGTAAACCTTTACTGTGATACTGATGGTTATGTGGTGAAAGGCAGTATCACTGTGACAGAAACCAGACTTGGAGACTCATGTGGGCCTTTAATAGTTAAATTCTTTTGTTACTAATTTAACAAATCAAAATGAATCAAACAGATCAGAAGAGATTAATTAAATTCCTCTTCAAGGATGACTTTGTTTTTTTTTGTTTTTTTACCTACCTTATTTCACCTATATGTGGGTATGGTGACTCACTATGGCTAGTGCAAATTTTACTTTCATTACCTCTGTTGTAAACATTCAAGGAAACGAAAAGTTGCGCCAAATTGCAGTCACCTGGGCAATTCACGTTCCGTTATGCACCGATATCGACGGACAGCTTTTGCCTCGACAAGAAATAGTGTTACATTTTAATACCGTGATATCTTGTGGCACGAGATCTCGTCACACCCCTAAACATAAGAAAATTAGGATTCCATTAGGACACCTTCACCTTGAAAAATTATTGGACTGAACTCATGTTTATTCTGAGATCTCTGTGACTAACTGATTACCCTGGTCACTACTGTTTAATGTGACTTTTCGTTTCCCTCAATCTCTACAATGGAGGTAGTTAGCACTAGCTATAAAGTCACTGTACCCACTTTCCATTAATGAGTGAACAGAGGCAACACTAAAGCAAATGTGAGAATCACTTGTATCCTGTAATCTAAAAAAAATGCTCAAAAGACATTATAATCCTGTGTACTAAAATAACTTCACTGGATAAAGAGTTGTGGAAATCAGCCTGTTTTTTGTTATCTAATGTATAAGCGCCAGAAGGAGAGCTGGCTAGGCCAGTCCAGCACCCTAATTTTAGCCAGAACAAACATTAAGACGTCCCCTCTTCTCATCCACCACCACCCACTTCTGTGAGCCAGTGCCCTCACTTCCTTTCAGTATCCATGGCAACACAGCAACTCCTGGCTAGACTAAATACCAAAAATTCTAACTCCCATCTTTTGGCAGGTGACATGGAGACAGATGTAATTTTTAGCAAAGGGCTAATCCGTTTTTCCCCCGGACCTCTTCTTTTCTTCCAGCTATGTAGTTTCAGGAGATGCAGATGGAAAGCTGAACATCTGGGATTGGAAGACCACCAAGCTCTACCACAGGATCAAGGCTCATGACAAGGTGTGCATCAGCGCCCTGTGGCATCCACATGAAACCTCCAAGGTCATCACCTGCGGTTGGGATGGACAAATCAAACTCTGGGATTAGATGCCTGTTTGGGGGATTCTGGTATGATGGACAGAGAGAGAACGGGACTGAATTTCATGAAACATTTTTGAGCAAGAGCCACAAGACTGGTATCCAGTCTTATTGTAGCAGCCTCTTTTTGTATCCCTTCATGACAGCTTAGAATATGTTCTCATGTAATATCCGTAAAAAGATTAACACAAGCATACAACCGCCGGCCACTTCATTAGGTACAACTGTACAATTGCATGCAATTCAACCTCCGCCTTAACATCTGTTTATGAAGGTCACAGTGTTTCAGTTTTTGGTGAAATTGTCAATTTTTCAATTCAATTACATTATTAAGGTCATAGTTAAAGGTGATGTTATACTGGACTACATTATAGTCAGAGGTGTCTATTTATGTCCCTCCCCAGCTACATACATGAGGGTCAGAATATTAGGGAAAAGGAAAGTCCAGTGCAACACCACCTTTAACTATGACCAAGTTTAGACTGTTTGGATTAGGTCAAGGGGTGTCATAGAATTCTGCTCGGAATAAGCATGTAATTGAATTTGTAATTGAAACATTTTTGACAATTTCACAAAAAACTAACATTTTAAGCTTCATAAACAGATGTTAAGGCCAAAACATTGCATTGAAGTGCATACAATTATACAGATGTACCTAATAAAGTGGCTGTTGAGTGTAAAGACAATTTCTACAGCAAAAGGGTGTTTTTTAAATAAATGTTTTATTTCGATTGCCACTGTCCAGTGTCATACACTTTTCCTTTTCAGTTGTTATGACCACCCCTTTGTGTAAATAAAGGCATGTCTAGATGAAAGGTGTGTTTGTAATTGCATTTGATTTTTACTTTGTCAGTGTGTGCACGGCAGATATTTCAATGCTGAAGCCTGAGAATGTTTGACCGCTGTCCCCCACCGCCCCCTAGTGCGCATGTGCAGCGGACCCCACCCCGGAAGAAAAATTTGCCGTGTGCGCCAGGCGAGCAACAATCAGTGGGGAAAATAAATTATGTTCCACTTTATTAGGTACACCTATACAATTGTATGCACTTCAAATAATGTATTAACGTTATGAAAAAAACGTTCTCACCTTTTCCCCTTAATATATCCGCTGGAAGAATGGTCTCCATCTTGCGATTCAGTGTCCAGCTGTTATATTAATGTGACATACAAGGGTTGAATTTAGTTTACCGTTATAATCGGTCCTATCAGTGTTTGTTTCTGGTTTGGCACCATGAAGATAAACAAGAACACTACTGGAGGGACACAAAGTTGTGTCGGTTCCTTACAATGCAAACCACGTGCCCAGGTAACGTTAACATTAACACCTGATCAGTATTATACACACGAAGCCTGTGATGAGTGAATGTCATTTGTTTGCTATCATTATTTAAAGATGGCAGATGGGCTTTATTTTGACTTCTAAATAAGTATGCAACTAATAATAATGTTGAGAAAACAATCTCATTACAAGTTCCATTTAGTAGCTTTTCTGGAGCTTTCGATCGTATCATACAGTCTCATGTGTCATGGAGCATTTGAAAGCTTTTTGTCCATGCTGGCACAAGGTGAAGAAATAATTTAGGGCAGGTGACACATCTGACCCAGCTGCCAATAGAAGCTTTTGATCCTTTGACAGTTTGAAGTCTCTCTAACTGGCACAGCAGAACCAGCTCCAGTCCTTTGGCATCTGGATACATGATTAAGTTAAAGCTGTAGAAACCTGCAGCCTCTGTCTCTTATCCACCTGTTTACACTCTTCAGGTATCATGAATGGATGAAGTGTCCTGATCTGCAGCATCCGACCGCCTCAGAGCCACCGACCCTGGAACAGGAGTACGACATGCAGTGGAGCTGGAGGGAAGATGGTAACAGTAAGACTTCTTCTGCAGTAAATGTAAACACAGAACACGCTCTTATTCATCCTCTAAAGCAGTTATAAATCTGAAGGCTTTCCAGACTTAGCCTTAGATTTGTTCATGTGAATAACTGGACATCTTTATTTCTCTGAAAACTACAAAGAAAAAAAAAATCTTTGGTTGAACCGATTATACAGCAGTGGCCGGAAAGATAAATCTAAGAGAACTTCTTTTAATTTTGTTAACGTATTCTAAGTTAGAGTAACAAGTTTTTAACATTCAGAATTTTTACAATGCCTACATAAATAAGCTAACACATTGTCCAAATACCAGAAGCTTATTTAATACAACTTATGATCGGATAAGGTGAAACATGATTCAGTGACATTTGCTTTATGAGGTCAACACTGCTTTCAAGGTCTGTCCTTATGGCTTCCAAATCATTCCTTCCAGACATTCATACCATCATCCATCAGATTTGTTAGGTTAAAGTGTTTATAAATAACTGGTGATCATTGGATATGATATGAAAATAAGACGTCATTCTTTCTGAGGTCATGCACTAATAAAATCATTCAAATTTTACTTAAAGAAAAGCTGTTTAATTTGACCTTTTTATTTTTTGCACATTCATCTTGGATAAGCAGCGATGGGCAGATCCCAGTATAGAAGAGGAGCAGTGCATGGTGGGAAATGTCAACATGTTCCTGACGGACCCAATGGACCTCTCCTTGGCTGAGCTGGAGATCATGATAGCCGGTGATGCCCAGTGTGTTTATTTTAAAATAGATTCAAAATCAAAGGCTAAGCAAATATCTACAGTCAGCCTGTGCTGTGGTTTGTACATCTCAGTCATTTCCTGTGTATATCTCTTTATATCTGGACACTATATGTTTTCTACAGAGTCCAGTTACAGAGGCAAGGAAGGGAAGGAAGTGACACATGATGATGTGCTACAGTGAGCATCTGATCCAGTTTTTCTGCAGTTCAGTCTTGTGTTGTGTTCATCATTAGTTGGAGAATCAACTTGTGGTGAAGCAGGAAAAATAATGAATGCAAAATTGCCATGAGAATGCAGACAGTGAATGGGATTAATGCAGGTGTATGGTTTGTTGTAAGACGACTTGCAGAATAAACAACTTTTAAATAGTATCTTTTGTGTGTTTGTCAGGAAAAGTAAACTGCTCCTAACATTCAGTACTATCCTATGTTGACTAAGAATAACAGGACGGATACATCTGATGATTAGGCTTATACCGTATTTCCTTTTTATTCATCTAATTCTGAAAAGAAACTATAAACTCAAGTTTTCAAATACATCTAGTGGAGTCAAAAGGTATGGTAAGATGTGAAGCAGAAACTAAAAGTACAGATGCCCCAATTGCACTTATGTACACTGCTTTTTCCAACAGAGTTCGATGCTGTTACTAAATTAATGTGACTAGTAAGCATAGGCTAGGAAAATTAAGGAAAGATCAGGTGATTATGGAAGGAGAGGCTCAGATGAATAGGAAATATGAATTGATTAGAGAAAAGTTATTAAAACTCCTGTTTTGCCTCAAAGTGCATCATATACTGAGAGTAAGTAGCAAGAGCTGTTGACTTTTCCTGCATGTTTGATATTTATGAAATGTGTTAGTTTGTACAGGTTTCTGTGATCAGAGTAATTGTTATAACTAGGACAGACATTATAGGACTAATTCCCCCCATGTATCTTTCAATAGGCCACACAACACATGGACCAGAATATGGGACTTGCTGCGAGGAGGACCGACAGTGTTCTGGGCCCCTGTCACTCCTACATATGGACATCAACTACAAGTTGATGAGGTGAGAAACATTCTAAAGTTGTGGTTGAAGTGAGAGTACTATAGTAGAACTGATAGGTTCAAGTCAGACTGTAATTTCTGTTTTCCTGACAAACTAATTTCAAAAGTTAATTAATGTCTTTATTAGTGCTTTCACTCTGCATTTATATCCACCGCATTTATACACAGGGTCAGAATGAACTGTAGTGTTAACAGTTTCAGTGAACTGTAGTGTTAACAGTGTGTGATAATGAAGCTTTGTTGTTGTGCCTTAAGCCAAAAGTTCAGAGCCTGAATTACTTTAGTAAAAACTTTGTGTTCTATCTGTAATGTTTATGGCAAACATTGTCTTAACATAGTGATTGACCATTGCTCTCAAGTGAAACAGCAGGCAAGTGGAATTAACTTCTAAATTCACTGTGGATGAACAATATGCTGATTGAGTTAACTCTGTTGTCACAGGTTATGAAGTTCTTCCTTGATGCTGCAAAGACACCTGACATCCAGGTAGTGTGTACAGTCTTGTTTTGGATAATGTCTGTGCACTTAACTATTTAGCAGTAGGTTAAACAATTCTCTAAATTAGGCTTTATAGTAGTAACCCTGCTTCTCAGTAATTTAAAGCTGACAACTCCAGTCAACCTTGTATAATTTAATATTTTTATAGTTGAACACTGCGCACCTTTGCCATTTTTTTTTTATGTGTGCTTCCCTTATGGCCTACAAACTACAGAGCCAACAGGTGACTAGTTCCCGCTAAGTCATGGCAAAATTTCCTAGAAGCAAGTTTTAACAGTTAACCTCATTGTTAAAATGAACATGCTAAAGCAAAACAACAGGCCATCGGAAGGCTAACCAAACATGGAACTAATTAGAGGACACACCTGGCTCTCCTTCAGCCCGATAGGCTTCTTGTTAGTGTCAGATACAATTGATGAAGTGGTTTGATACTGGATCATTGCTTCATTTGGACATCAGTACCTCTGTCCTTAGATGCTGTTGGTTTGCTGCCTGATAAACCCCACACACTGACAGGTGGCTGTGATCTCATTCATGTCAGTGGTCATAAAGTTATGCCTGATCAGTGGATATGTCAGTAGTCAGAATTCCTACTGTAACGTGAGAGTTGACTGCAATTTGCTGCATTCTATAATTTTTATACCAACATACTTTTTGCATAATGGTATCTATTTAGTAATAATGGATGGGTTAGGTTAACATGCAGTTTTTGTGAAATCAGTGCCCTCATTAAAATGCACATTTATGCAAATAAAAACAGACTTTTGAAAAAGAACACTTTGAAATAATAATAATGTCAATAATCACAATAAAAATAACTCCTAAAAACTTTAAGAATGATGAAGTACCACTTCTGTTTTAATATTTCTTGAATGATTTCACAAATTGTCTGTGCAAGTATATATTTTACACAATTTATTCATATGATTATTAATGTCAATGTTTTTATTTATTATTATTGAACACTGTGGGTTTCCACAAAAGGCTTTAAAGCTGAACTGTTCTCACCTGTAAACCATCACCAAGTGTTTAGGTACTTCCATATTGATACCAACCCTTGCTATGAGCTACCCATAATGACTATAAGTAAACAGCTACAGTAGTTTTCCTTTCAGCAAACAGCAAATGTACCACTGAACATTTTCACAGTATAAAATCTTTCCCTGGCAGCCAGACAGACATTATGTCAAACTTTGGTTCAATTTGAGTTCACTTTCATTATTCTCCAGTCTCTTTGGAGTGCAGTACAGTCAGGGAACCTCTCTCTCCACCCACCTTATCTCTGGATATACTGTAGTCCATAGGAGGTTGCAGTATATTCTTGCAGTACAAGTGTTATACTTGAAAAGAAAGAAGCATAACTCAGTCTTGGCACTGTTGATCTTTTAGAGATGCACAGCAATAAACAAATAAAACAAACTGGATTAGAACTGTTTACATCAGGAAAACTGAAGTGCTGATAAGAGTTATCGGTTATTGCAGTCCCACAGACAAGCACAAAGAGCTTGAACCCCAACCTGCCCTACCAAAGTCAGTGGTGTTAACCACCGAGCTATCAAGCTGTTGTATAGGTGTACATGTTCGCACTCAAAACGATTTATCGTGCAGCCCTAATAAATATCTATTTCAGTAGACGTCTTACAGTGGTGTGGCCGTACAGTTTCTGTATTAATCTGTATTCACCCTTTCATTTCAGAGTAGAGCAGTCAGGTATCACCCTGGTTGTGATTTGGGTCACATTCATATGTTGACTCATTTGATAATAATACAGAAAGTCTTTTTTCTGAGTGGTTGCCTTGGTTTAAATGGGCTCTCTCACACCTCTCCAGAATAATCTTTTGCCATACAGGGTCACGCTGTTTCGTTCAAATAGGGCTATTAGCATAGCAGTCACCAGTAGCCGTTGTGAGGCTCTTGGCCCGGAAGTGCCCGCTGTGTTGCATTTTATTGCTGTAAATGTCTTTTGAAAAGAGGTCGCTCAGAGTGACGCTTGTCTCCTGCTCCGCAGTTCATCATCCTGGTAACGGACAGCACAGACGGCGAGAGGCTGGCCATCTCGAAAGAAGAGCTCTAGAGGATGTTGTCCCGTGAGGTAAAACTCTCGTCTCGACACATCTAAGTAGGGAAATGCAGAACTGACTTTGTTTTTGTAATGAACATTGATTTTTCCACTGAGACAACAGTTTGGGGTCAACAGGTTATGGTTCCCAGTGATTCCCCTACAGCTTTGGGGGGGCTAACTCAGCATCCACACAATTAATTACACGGTAAGATTCTCCTTTTTTTCTTTCCTTTGGTGAATGCAATATGCTGTAGCTCTAAAGTGTGAGCATTTGAGAAGCCAAGTAGTGCGAATGCCAGCATAAAGCATAGTAAATGCACTGTACAAGTATAAGACCATTTACATTTGTGGCTCAGGAGGTAGAACAAAAAGAAAATGTAGAAAACATGAGAACACTTTATTTATAGAACTCTATCACTCCTTGCACATTTCATGCACATTTGTCATGACATTTAAGTCTGTTTCAAATACATCAGGATAGTTTTCTCTCCCACCATCACCACAGGAGAGGTTCTGGCCACTTCATAGAGTAGAAAACACCGGAGGTCTGTGCTGCTTTTGGATGTTGTAATGAATGAAACTGCAAAACCACACAACAGGAAATAACATTACACTACAATATTTTACTGTTGCTAACATGGTGAATTTATCTCAATTAATCCTTTAAAATGTTTCTAACATGACAAAGTGTCACCTCCATGTTGGCTGCAAAAGCACAAATGTGTAATTAATGTGCAACAGTTCCCAAAAAAAGAAAAAAAAAAAGAAAAGGGTCAGTAGCGCTATGGACCGAGCCTGCTGAGACACTGGAAGCAAACACTGTGTTGTAAATATGTGAACTGAAAATGTAAATGAGCAAAATACTGTTTCACTAGAAACAATTTTGTAAAAGAACTGTGGTATGTAAGCAAGACTATGTAAGGCCAAGATCATCTTAAATATTGTCATAAAAACAGTGTTTTGATCTACATGAAGTGCTCTGGATCTGTAACAAACCAAAGTGCTGCAAAAATAGACTGAAGAATTAAATGAATTATGATTCTGTGGACAGACATGCATTACCGTGGCCCTGTACCAAGATGGCAGCTGCACATAGCAGTAGCAGCTATCGAGGCCTTTCCCTGTTTTGCTACGTTTTTAGGCAGTGTTTCCCCTACTCTTATATTAGGGGGGCGCCCCATCCCCCCAACAGCATCCCTGCCCCCTCCTTGAATGTCAAGTTAATTTTATTTTTTATATAATGCCAGATCACAACAGAAGTCATTTAAGGTTACCTTTCCTATAGAATACGTTTATACTTTGTTCTTTTATTAAACAAACTAAATAGCCTTATGTTATCTTATTTACATGACGACATGTCATTTCTGTCTCTATATGGGCCACCCAAAGCTGTAAACCTAGGGAAACACTGGAGAATAAGCGTGCTCTAGCAGGAATTCGTGCTCAGACTTAAGACTCCATATTATCAGAAACTTGAACATTTCAATTCAGTTGTTACAGCCAAGGTTATGGTATTTGATTTCTACAAGTCTCTCAAGGCTTCCACTGTATGTTCACCCAGCTTAAGGTGTAAACACTGCTGGCATTGAGGACATTTTTATGCAGGAAGATGTGAGGTTTGGCATGGTCTCTGTGCACATGGAATAGGCGGAAGTTGGCATATTCCAGCTCCTTTAGCAGGCTGAACCAGAACCGCACCACGGATGGGTCATCGCCTCCCACCTCAAAGCCTGCCCAGTGCAGGTGAAGCTCTAAGAGCAGCTGACCCACTGAATCTAGAACACCTTCCAAGACCAAATTCTCCAAAATCTTCCACTCTGCACTCTCCATGTCTGCCTTCAGTACATCCACCTACAACAGGGAAAAAAAAAGGAATCAATTTACAAGTTTTTGGGTAATAAATTGATTTAATCATAACCATAGAATGGAGGTATTCTAGTGAGTTATTGAGCACAAAAGCTATTAAAAGATTAAAAGGAGCAAGTGAAGCTTGGTCTTTGTTCTTGCTTTAGTGATCTTAATGATGGATTGAGCACAAGAGCAGCCTGTCAAGGCTTGCTGTGTTGGTGCAGGGAGAAAATCCTTCCAAACTAATCAATAGCACAATTAGGTCGTATTCCTGTAAGGAGACTCATGCATACCCAAAGATGTGTATCATCAGAACTCCAGGATTCCTCTTAACGCTTCTGCTTGTCTAGATGTCTGTTGTCAGACCTTTACATGTTTAAAGGTCTCATTGGCAGTACATTTATTCCTCATAGGCTCTCCAATGTCTGTTAGCATTTTTTGTCAATTAGTAGTTGTTTGTGGGCCCTCTTGCCCAGTCACTGAATTGATAAAATAGCCTAACCAATAACACTGTTTATAAACAAATAATATAACATGCTATGTGTATTTGTTCTGAATCATTAAAAAAAGACTGAACACATAACAGTTAATTATTTTAAGCCCTGCTTAATATGACAGAGTAAGGGTTTTGTCTGTCAGGTAGCAGCCAAAGCTGAACAGAACAGGCAGAATAGTCATAGCACCGCCACGAGTCACCACATCACTGCCCTAGCTCTGTCTTTCAAAGACGGCTGGTTCAACTCCAACATAATGAATTATTTTGTTAACTCCATAGAAACGTTAACAGCTAGTACCCAGACTTCCACCCTTCTCTGTTTAATCAGAATCTACCCTGAAAAACTGGAAGAACACTTCTGTCTTAACACATCTGAGCACCAGATTTTTTTCCCCAGTAGTTTAGCTCTTAATGAATCCAACTGTCCCTGAGAAATAGGCTCAACACAGATTCCTCAAATGTATTCTACAATGTATGTAACTAGGCTATAGTAATTAACTATATGTATCAAACTTAGACTATTAAATTAAGAATTTTTAAAGATCATTTCACTCCGTTTTTCAAAAATGTATTTAAATACTAAATTTGGCGGCTGAGTCCACCGCTACAGCAATGCCAGTGGTCAGGGGCCATTTGCATTGACAGGCAACACTAAAATGCAAAGGAAAAGAGAGGTAAAGGAAAATGATAGATGAATCGCCCACTGCATAATATTAAATCATGCCTTACAGAATATGTTTTCTGTCTTTCTACTAAGCTAACTGGCTACAGCTGCATATTCACAATACATATGTGAGAGTGGAACCAATCCTCTCATCAAACTTAAGGGAACAAATATTTTCCAAAATGACAAATTATATGTTTAAGCAAGTTTTAAGGACAAAATCAGCATCAGAAGGTTTTTGTCTGTTTGTATTCTGATGGCGACACAGCTTTCCGTAAGAACTCGGGTCCCCTGGACAAACCTGACTTCTCTATGGTTTAAGCTAAATTTGAAGAATCAGTTGGGTAATATATAGAAAAACTCATTCAACAATTGTGAACAGTTTTAACTTTGTGAATCTTTGTTATGCAGTCTTAAATAAAAATTTTTAAAAAATCACTAAAAGAAGATGACTGTCACTGTAATTGTCTCATGAAAATTCACGATAGGTTCAAAACCAATCAAAAACCAATTGCGCTCTCTTCAGCTGATCGGCTTCACTGTTTAGCTTCTGTAGAATATTTTAAAAACTGAAATTCCTACACTGCACTGCTGAGAAATAAATGATTGCAAACTGTTTTCATACCCAGTGGGCACATATTTCCTCTCCTCACACTGACTCATGCAGAAAGGGATCAAAATACACTTGGTAATTAGTTCTGTAAAGTAGTCTCAGGATTAGGCAGCACACTGGGACAAATTTTAATTTTGATAAGATATTGTGTGCCTTTGTAAACAAATAATGTTACTGATTTGAGAAATAAACAAATGAAAATATACTCTGGCTTGTTAATTGTGTTGGGCAAATCCTAACTATTAACAAGGAATTTATTTACATGATTGGTCTTGTTTTTTTTTCTTATCAACCAAGGGGCCAAACATCACATCTTATTTGGCCATTATTATTGCTATATGTGCTTTAATTAGTAAGCCTGCCACTGGAGAGCAGATAGCTGTTAAAGATATTTAATTACACATCTGCCAGGTTTCCTAATTCTGTGCTGCTGGAAGCACTTCAACAACTGCTCTGACATCAGGGGAGAGCCTTCCAAAGGCCAGGAGCCATCTTGATATTCACCTGTGTCTTCAGTCTTAGTTTTCTACACAGTTTGTGAGAAAGTTGTGCCTACTTCAGTGCAGATTGCCCTAACTGAAGCCTTACTAAAGATGTTAAATGGAAATGCTGTTTCTTTTCTAATAATACTGCTTATAATAACTAAGGCAGTACGTAATTTTAGCATGGAAGTACTGCTTAGCATTGCTGATACTGTTGTACAGTCCGATTACCAACATCATCGATGTTCTAATAGAAGTCCTTCTCAATAAATAAGATGTGACTTCCTACTACTGACATTTTGTCTCCGTGGTGATGGTGTCTGCCGTCTCATCTGGTCACCAGATCTCTGCTCAGTGACTCACTTACTGGTGTCGTTTTTAACCATCATGAATAAGAAATGTTGCACAAATGCATATTTTGACCTTTCTGACTGACTCTGTTACTTTTCTCGTCATAGAGGCTGGGCGAGAGCCTTTGAGCAGAAACTGTTCTGCTGCTCCGACCGCTTACTGCTCCTCCGGCACAGTATGTACTCACATTAAAACCTCATCACAAAGACGCACGTGTGTCTCTGCATTTAAAACAGGTGATGCTATCGCCTATAAAACAGAATGGTTACATACCCAGCCCCTCACATGCATACACACACCAACTTCCTCACACAGCATCTTGATATTATTCCTTCTTTGAGCTAGTCTGGTTTTGTTTACTGGCACCAGAATAGGAATTAATAACTCAAAGCTCTGAGCTTAAAGCTAAGGCAAAGCACCTGTGTGTGGCTAGGTATTCTGCTCTAGAGTCTGATTCAATTCATGTTAATTTACCATTTTGTATAAAACAGACAAGTAGAAAAATGGGATGAATTAGATAAGTTTGGCTAATTTTTCCTCCAGAATAGTTTTTAAAACTAAAAAGGGGAGCCTACAAGTTAACAGGATCAGCAAGCTAGCTCCTGGTAACAGCTAATGATGAAACACCCAATATACTGTACAAACAAATGAGCTTTTCTTAGAGTCTTGTGAGCAGTGGGAGAAAAAACTAAAACATGGTAGTGGCGTAGATCAATCGCCACAACTACAGCACAATTTTTGCATCATCTAATCCTCTGTTACTAATCTATATATATCTCTAACTACTGAAGCTTCCTCCACAGGACATAAGAACAGACGAGACTGACTGCATTTCAGCTGTGATGCAGTTACCTATGTCAGAGACGCCTGGCTTTACTGACCTTGAAACATGAGTTCAGCCCATTCCTAAACAGGCATTTTCACTGGATCTATAAACTGTGTTTATTAGTATGCATGGTCTCAGTGGTTGCAGGGTGTGTATATGACTGATCTTGTATGCAGATCCCTATCTGATGAGGTGGAACACAAACCCTAGGGGGCTTTGAAGAGGCAACATTCAGGATGATAATATGTAAAGGAGGGAAACCAAAGTTATATATGGGAGTTTATTCACCTGGATAATGGAGGAATGAATCTTGATGAGCTATATTACATTGGAGTGCACAGGAAGGGGCCTGTGTTTATGTGTAGCATGTGAGCAATGCCGTCAGAGAAAGGGGAAAAAAAATTCACTTTCATAATCTGAATCTAGGATTTGCTTAAAGATTAACCATGACTGTTGCATACTCTCAACATCTTACCCGTCTGTGTCCAAAGTCATTAAGAATGGTGGCCAGTTTCTTGGTGTTGGCGTACTGACGCTGAGCGACAATGGCTTTTGGGTGTGGGCGTCTGGACGCGGAGCGACAATGGCGGGTTTTGGGTCTCCCCAGTCTACAGAAAGCCGATGAAGCCACATTTGAGCCTGCTGAAGGTGAGGCTGCTTTAGACTGGGATCAAAACAGTGGACCTCACACCCCGACCTGGCGAGGGAACGCTCCAGAGACCGGTCATCCACCCCCAACCTGCAGCACACATGGGACGAGACATTCAGGTTTAGGATGTAAGAGTCGGAGACAAGGCTGGGTATTGAACCTCAATACTTTCTTAGTACAGGCCAAAATACGGATATGCAGTTATCTCTGGATCACAGTGGCGCACTAACAGACAGACAATGCCATCCATAGAGCCATACTGCTAGCGTGGCTAATGCAATGGTTTGTAAGAAACTAAAGCTTGATACTGCTACAAAGAGAAGAAATATCAGGTATTGTATCACCACATGTAATGAAAACTTTCAAACGATCCCCAGCTGTAGACAGGGAGGAATGGATGGATATACAAATATACTGTAGCTTTCACATTACCACATACACTCTGAGACATAGCTACAGCTACAAATTAGATCTGCTGCGTTTTACTGAATAGGAGTGGGTTGGATTTCAAGGGAATCTAATGAATGGCTGATAAACTCAAAAGCATCCACTTTCCTATCATGCTCTCATTTGATAGTACCAAGGACCACTGCTTTTGAGCACAAAACAGGTAGAGAGCCTCTGTTTATTCCACAGCAAGCTGAACTGAAAGTGTATTAGATCTGCTGTGTGACAACAGCACCAGTTGCGACAAATGCAATATAGACAAGCTGCATATCACACATCATATTATCACTGTCTGACTTGACCTGCCTGCCTTAAAGCCCAAAAATCAATTACCGTATTTTCCTCACTATAAGGCGCACCTAAAAGCCTTAAATTTTCTCAAAAATCGGCCGTGCGCCTGATAATCCAGTGCGCCTTATGTGTGCACTGAGTTCCAAAATCTGTAAAAATGTTGTTGTGCGACTTCGATAAGCGCTCCGCTTGATTGACTGTCGGACCATTTCCCGCTGACACAGGGACGTATTACGTACACTACGTACGCTGGCAGCGATAAACCAGTCTAAGGACCCCCGAAAATGGCACCAGTGAAGAGACATGCTTACGAGGCACAATTCAAACTACAGGCTATCAGTTACGCGGTTGTAAATGGGAACAGAGCAGCTGCGAAAGAATTCAAAATCAACGAATCTATGGTTCGGAAGTGGATTTGTGGGAGAAGATTGATTAAAAAATAATGTGTGTATTGTTAAATAGTAGAATAAAGTTCAACTAAACTCACTGTTTTGCTTCCGTTACGTTTTAGCATGCGCCTTATAATCTGGTGCGCCTTATGGTGCAGAAAATACGGTACCCAAAAAACAAAGAACAGAAGCTTTTGGCTATGAGATACTTCATTTCATGTTTCTCTCTTTGTTCCCTCCTCTACCTCTCGTTTTCCATCTGGCCTGCTTCTCCATTTTGAAAAATGATGTGTAAATCCAAGTTGACAGACACATTCCCCTGTATTTCTCTCTTTCATGCTTTCTCTCCTTTCTCCCACCTGTCCCTCCTCTGTTGCTGCAGTTTTCTTCTTTCTCAGTCATTGTCTGTGTTTTCCCCCGTGTTTTGTTTGTGCTGCAGCTGTATTCTGTAACTGCGACAGAGGGAGCACATTTCACAGTACACATCTTTTACAAATGAAGCCCTGAATACATCCCACTAGCAGGGAAATGAGAGATGAGTTTATGGGACAGACTGATATGAAACTAGATGTCTGTTTTTTACCACACACAAGCAGTTCCTATTCTCTGGTGGGGTGTTTTTGGCTGGGAATCACTGTAGTGATACTTTAAATGACAGCGATCGGGGATTACTCAGGGGAGAGCAGGGGCTGAGGGGGTAGTGACAGCGCATCAGAAGCACTTCTGGATGACAGTGCTGATAAAGGAGTGTTTCAACTAGCTGTAATATCCTCTCTGATGAGACTACAGAGTGCAGGAGCGGCAGCATTCTGGATGAATTGCTACTTAGATGTGTGCGCGCCAGGGGAAACTTCAAACGCAGGCTATAGGGCATACAAAGAGATCTCTGTTGACTAGAATGTCATGGTAACCAGAAGCAAAGATGTGTGTATGTGTGAAATGTGTCACAAAGTGGACTGTAAATTTGACAAACACAGCCTTGAATCTCCCCGTGCTTGCACCGAATATTGTGTCAACAGTGTGTCCAGACGCTGTGAACCTCTGAGGTGAAGCTGGTTAACAAACACTGGGTGGGCTGAGAAGCTATTCACTTTGACAGCCTCCTTCCCTTTCAGATTTTCCTTTCTACCCTTATATATTTGCTACTACACCTTATTTTATTTCATTCCATTTTTTTTTTCCACAAATCATAATGTGCTCTGCTTCTGTCTCCCCACTATCTTTATCTCGCTGCTGTGCTCCTCTTTCCCCTTCCTTCATCACACATTCCTTCACATTAGCATATGCATGATGAATGAGAGACAAAGTGCAGGTATTTCTATAAAGGATTCTTCACCACAGTAAGATAGGGCCAATGATAGCATGCACATAAGATCTACCACACATCAAAGTATAATCTGGATCCAAGTAATATCCTGCATGTGGTGATTCAGAATGTTCAAACTGATGGGGCTTAAGGAAGACCTTCTACTGTGAGACAACAAATAATTCTACAGACTTGCAACTAAGGTGAAATTCATCACTCACTGAACAAAAGCTGGGTCAACTTTGACAACATAATTATTAACATTCTCAAGAACACCAGTACAAGTGATGTTTTTAATAAGAACTATTAGTATTTCTTAAGCTAAGTTAGGAGAGCCACTTCAGTCAAAGGGTAGGAGTGATTTTTGCCACTAGCAATACTGTGAATATTCCTGTAGCATCATACATGTCACCAGTTATGGTAAAAGTACAGCATATGAGTGAATGCACACATTTCAATGCCTGCGTTGACTGGCCAGTATGTGGGCTGTTGTTATAGCAATGGATGATTCATCTTCGGTGTCGAATTAGAGTTGGTATCTGCACTGTCACTGCGTACGCTCAGGCAAATTAGCAGAAAAAAATAATGCATGATCAAAAAGACTGAGATTGAATCTATAAGAGAGTAAGTCTGAGTGGGAGAGGTGAGGGGTGGATAATTGGTCTTTCATGTGGAAAAACATCCTGTAACAACCCACACTCCAAACTATCCATCCACCACTATGTAACAGACCAATGAGAGCTCATCCTGCACAGGTGCAGCTGTCCATGGCATCTTTAAACTGAAAATGAGCCACAGCAACCATGCACACACAAAAATATGAACGCAATTGCAGAGGTGGAAAATAACTAAGTATATTTACTCAAGCACAATTTTGAGGTATCTATACTTTGCAGAGAAAAATATTGTACTTTGTGTTCATTACATTTATTTGATAACTTTTGTTACTTGTCAAAATTAGATTAATAAAACAAAACACAGTGTAATCATAAGACTATTGATCCTCAATTCACAAGCTACCCAGCAGTATGTATAGTACTTCAAATTATAAGCATAAGGTAGTTTAACTTACCTCCACCTTCACCAGTTGCAACAGTGAATGTGAATTACACCATAACACATCAATAATTAGAATCCAATAATATGATGTACATTAATGTGAAATGTGCTATACTGCATAATGAGTACTTTTAACTTTTGGCACTTTGTTTTTTTGCTAATACTTTTGTACTTTTACTTAAGTAACAGTTTGAATGCAGGACTTTCACTTGTAGTAGAGTATTTTTACTCTATTACAAGTCATATTGCTACTGTTACTAAAGTAAATACTTTTTTCCACCACTGCATATGTGTCCACACAGTAAAGTACTGCATTCAGCACAGGCACACATGCACACTTAATAGTATTTGACATTCCTATTAAAGCCAGTTTTATATGGAGCAGGGGGTCCTCCCTAAGACCAGGATACTCAACTTACCTGGCAACAATTCAAGACTGTGAAGTCTGTGTGTGTGTGTGTGTGTGTGTGTGTGTGTATGTCTGTACTGTGAATCTAGGTCAAACGGGGGACATGGAGAGGAGAGAATCACTTGGTATATCCAGAAAAGTGAACTTCAAAGAGCAGTCAGACTTGATGAACACCAGACTCTTAGGATACTTCATTTATACTCATGAAGTTTCTGTTTCTCATACAGTTTCATTTTTTAGGTCAGCTCACTTAAGAGCAAATATATTATTGGTGCTGCTGTTGACTTGAAAAATCAGAGCAGTGAGTTTCATGTTAATGAGCTGACATCCAGGTCAAATGTTAAAATGTCTGCATAAATCACTGAGAGGAACCACAATAACATTCCTTTTATTTTTGGTGCATGTCCGTGTAGCTTGTCTGCATGAGTGACTCTAGCATCAGGCAGCCAGAGGATATCGGTTATATTTTCCTCCTGTCTCTCTGTTTGACCTCTGACCCCCTCTCCATTGAGATGCAGGAAGCCTGAAAGAGAAGTAACCTCATCCGCCTCCTTTCCTCCCCATCAGTATTTGCACTCTGCCTGCCTTGACGCCAGCACACCTGTGCTGTCTCTCAACAGCCAATTTAATAAGCTCCCCTCTCGCTCTACAGAAAAATCCTTTCAATCTTCTGCAGCACCTGAGCACAGCAGAGGCCTAGCAGGACAGGACTGGTCCAAGCTGATCCACAACACAAAGCCAACTGGGAGTGATCAACTCTCCAGTCTTAAGAAGGGGAAATATCTTGAATGCCATGAATTACTGTGGCGTCTGCATACAACTTCCTGACTGTGTAATAGTGAATATTCCTGCAGCTTGGTCAGATGTTGTACATCACAGCCTGTCTCAAAGCTATGAACAAACTGCGATTACAGTTAAGATTAGATTTAAATGCTGGACTAAGGGTTGCTTTTGTAAGCGAGGTGGTGAAGGTGTTAGGCATCAGGCACATCTAGTATAAACAAGTGAATGCATGTGTATGTGTTTATCTATACCCACCCAAAAGAGTAGACCCTGCAGTGTTTGCTCTGCATCCTGTGGGTCAGGCTGTATTTAGGGTCCAGGCACACAGCCCAGGCACCACTGGACCTCCCTTGAGCCGTTTCTTCGCCAGGCAATGATGAACATAACACCTGGACAAGTAAAAGCATGCACACATTTTGACATTTTCCTGATAACAAGGAGGAGAACTTTTGATCAAGTTTACATTCATTGTATAATTGGAACCAAAAGCACTATATTAGGAAATGAATGGCATTTCCTTCAGAGGAATGAGTTTTACAGATTTTTGGCTTTCCCTAGTGTTATGACAACGTGTTAGAGAGCTTCTAACATCTTGCCTTAAACCATAAGGACAGAGCCAGTGGTGGAAAGTAACTAAGCACATTTAGCGCAGAGATATTATGAGGCATTTTATGTGTATGTTACTTCATACTTTGTTTCACTACATTTCAGAGGCAAATATTCTACTTTTTACTCCAAAAGGCCTATTTACTTTAGCAACTTTGCATATTAATATTAATAAAACTAAATATAGTATAATCACAAGGCTTTATTGATCATCTGGTGGGAAATTCACCAGCTACCCAGGATTATGCAAGTAATTCAAATAATAAACATATAAGGAAGCTTAAATTAGCTCCACCTTTACCACCTCCAGCTGCAACATTAAAGTGATGTACACAATAATAAACTGTAATTAGAATCCAATAATATTTTTCTGAAAATATTTCAATATCTTTGTCTAATAGGTCTAAAGTACTGCTAATTGAAGAAAGTGGCTACAATAAAATACTTTTCCAATAACCAAAGTATCACCCTGAAATTGTCTTTACTCTTTTGTTCAAACCTGAAGAACCTGTAACTCTGGACCAACATGTTTAGTGTTTACAATATGTGAGTTTCCATATATTTACATAAAGCATGTACCTGCATAAACTGTAAACGCGTCAGCTCCTTGGTTTTGCCGTTTTATGGGTGACTAAGCTTTAGCACAGGAGCTGCTGCTCAAGTATTTGCTGTCTGGTTCCTTCATATTCCCTTTGCTGCAGATGCAGAGATTCAGTTTAGGTAAGAATGAGTGATATTGTCTCAGATGTGACGATATGAAGCAAATCTGCAGCTCTACCGCACACTATTCTCACAGTGTTTGCTCAGGTTATTTGAAATGAACCCTTTACAGCAATGTAAACATGAAATAAAAGCTATGAAATATTGGTAAATGATTGGTGCCTTCCAAAAATATTCTGTTGTCATGGAACACTAAGCTGTATCCTAGCCTTCACCTACACTTGACACAGAGTTTTGAAACTGTTTATTATGTAGGTTCACATCCTCAAACATACACCAAATTTTCTTTTTAAACTAGTTAAGATTTTCTTTTTACAGCTTCAAAACAATATCTCAGGCATGACTTCTTTGCTGTGGCCATTTAACCTCATTAAACCTCCAATCAGCATTCAAGACAAGTCAGACAGGAAGGGACCAGCTTGTTCAGATGCAGTGTCACTGTTTGGCAGGAAATAAAAGCCCCCCCCAGTCAATCTTTGTTGTAAAGAGCACAAAAACTGTATTGTACACATGGGTGATGTGACAGTAAATGAATTTGGAACATGTTCCCATCATTGTTTATGTGTTCCAGCTGAGAGCATTCATTGGGACACAATGCACAGTGTGCAATGAAATGGAAAAAAAATCACTCCTGATTATTCTGTCACTTCACATCTGCAGACCTATCAGTGGCATTCAGCTGCTGACAGCTGAACACTGAAAACTAAGCTGTATACAATGACCCAAAAGAACATTTTCACTGAACATACACTATAAAGAATATCATTGTTAAACCCAGCTAATGAAAAAAAATTTCTACAGTACATTTCATGCTGTTAAAAACAACTGTTCACACCAACACATCTGTGTGTGTGTGTACATGCAAGATGCACTGACTGGTATTGATTGGACAGTTGTGTCACAGGCCATCTCCTGGAGTAACAGCTCCACCAGGCACTCTGTCTGTCAGCATTACAGCTGAGGTTTGCTGCTGTGCCGCCGCCAGCATCCTCCACCCTTGCCGGTCACTGTCTATGACGGACTATTCCCTTCAACAGCTTCCCACAAACACATACATGCTTGTACAATCTATTTCTCTCTGTTCTTCTCCCTTCCTGTCACACATACACACACACAAGTGGTTGCACATGCGCACTTACTCACATCTTGCAGCAAATTCATTATGAGCTAAATGTCTGCTTTGTGAAAGATAAAAAATAAGTGCTTAGTCACTTAGAGTGGACTACTCTGTGTTCTGGCAATATTGTGTGTGTGTGTGTGGGGGGGGGGTGCATTGATGATTTATCCCCAAGCCAATTTCATTACAATAAAAACAACAGCGCATGTATTCCAAAAAATGCACTTTGGACAAAAAAAACAAACCGTCTCTGGGGCACAGAAATCCAGGCTCTCAGTCCCCTGATGTTGTTCATGTTATGATGCTTAACATCTCATTTGATTTGTAGTAATGCAATACTGACACGGATCAACAACCAAACCACAACATTTAATTGACTGAGTATGAACAGAGGGGCTGTGTGATCTTTTTTTCTGTATGCTAATCAATACAGTAATTAATTATGTGTGTGCTGTTGAGCAAGACAAACATTCTCTGGCTGAGCTGAATGTGTAAGAGGTTAAACCAGTGTAGTTCAGTCAGGGGCTAAAGGATAAAGGTTGGCTCTGACATACAGAACAGAGATCTGGCCTTCAATAGCAACAGCGTCTCAGTTATCTGTCTTCAAACCACAACCTCTTACTCCTACATTTATGCCTCTGTTTACACAAAACTATGTAATTAAATCTGATTTTATACAACAGGCACTATTTTTAAGAGCAAGTGAGAATTCAAATGATGACGACGACTTACTTGTGGTGTTGTGATGTAGTTTAGGAACCTTTTAGCTTCGTCGTTCAGAGAGCGGCTTTCACTGGCCCAGGGTTCCAGGTTTATATGCCACCGAGGAGTCTGCGGACAACCAGACAGCAGGTTTATATGCCACCGAGGAGTCTGCAGACAACCAGACAGACACACACACACACACACACACCTGATTATTAACAATGAAAAGAACACAATTACCAACATCAAAGTGGGCCACTGAAAAGAAATCTGTTGCAAGGACAAAACTAAAGGGAGCTTTATTCTTTCAGGTATTATAACCCACTTGTGCATAGCCACTGATGGAACTAGGTCACAATGTGCTCAGTGGAGGATATTTTTTTCCCCATCTGTGTTAGTGACAAACTGCTAAAGTTCATTCCTATTGTTATTTTAGTAAAACGGGCTGTTATTTATTCGTATGAACCCTGTGCTGGAAGGTACAGATTAAAAAAAAAAAAGCTACTGTAGACAGTCCAGCTTTGACAGTGGAAAAATAAGACACCATCAGCTGGCTGTAGCAGCACAGCCTTGTGAAGTGCTGCTGTGTGATCACATTCCTGAAACCTGGCAGAGTTCTGCTTTGCAGCCTGTTTTATTTCTGCAGAACTGTCTGTTTATGATTAGAAGAGAGGCCACGGGATGGAAAGCAACAGGGAGAGAGACTGAGAGGTGGAGCTGTAATGAGACATTTGTTGGTTACAGAATCATTTCTTGGGTCAAACATCAAGACCAAATCTTCATTAGCAGCCCTTGTATAAATGATCCCAGGTGATGTTACGATAGAGCGCTTCTCTGCACTGGAGGCTGCTCCAGACTTCATCAATGTTTAATGAGCACTCCAGTTTAAAAATATCCATAGTTATGCACAGATCATTTTTGGCTTAGCTAACAAGATCATGTTTGGGTTTGTCCAATGCTGTGAACAATTTATAAAGGGCACTGTGATAAAAATAACCTGGTCCTGCAGTTCACATCCATGTTTCCATGCTTTATTTTACCCTCTCTCTCTCTCTGCGCACAGTTATGCCCACCACTTTAGCTTTGTTTGTGCAGTGGGGTTTGGACACTTTCATTTATAATCACCCTGCTGAGTTCAACTAAAGTGCTTTAGCGTGATACGCCGTGAAACTGGAAGCTGGAGTCTTTGATTATCTTTGAGCTTGTGTATCGGTCAATTCTCTCATATTTTCATTTGTATAACAAGCCAGAGGATTGCATACGTTTACTCTAGCACACACACTTACATAGTGTAAAATACCATACGTTTACTCTAGCACACACACTTATTACATAGTGTAAAATATAATTCATTCCAGTTCAGTGCACTTTAGCAGCATGAAAACTGAAACACTGCTAATACTGCTAAAACACAGCCATGTGAACTTATTCGCCATGAAATACATGCATGTGCACACACAGACACAACTACAAACATACACATCTGTCTTTTCCTCTTCTATGCACATAAACACTTGTGAACTTATATATAGTGCATGTGCATTTACTGTATATGGACATGCACACACACACACTGACAGCACTAATACATTTTCTATGACACTGAGACGTGTGTCGTTTCATCCTCCAGTTATGCTGATCCTGGACCTGCCAGCACAGAGAATCAGCTGTCCCTTTAATTGCTGCAGAGCTGGATCTGTGCAACAGTACTCACTGTTTGGCATTCAGCCTTTAATCGATTCGCAGCATGTCAAAACATATGAATGCTTGCCATGTCTCAGCTCTTCCCCTCCT
Organism: Monopterus albus; assembly: GCF_001952655.1. Taxonomy (NCBI): domain Eukaryota; kingdom Metazoa; phylum Chordata; class Actinopteri; order Synbranchiformes; family Synbranchidae; genus Monopterus; species Monopterus albus. The sequence goes on along the minus strand of NW_018127889.1, from coordinate 2,292,853 downwards.
CTCCCTGCATCATGTCATTCCCATTTCCTCATCTCTCTCTCTCTCTCTTCTTGCGGCTCTAACATTCTGCATTAGATTTCATTGTTTATGTGCTCTCTACTTCAGCTCTCTCTTCATTGTCTTAATTTAAAATGACTACATCCATAATGCATGATCAACATAATTACCCTGCAGGACCAATAGGGTGGTGGATGTTGCTTACCCTGCAGGACCAATAGGGTGGTGGTGTGGATGTACATGTGGGTTTCAGTCAATAGCTTTTGTTTTCTGCAATTTGAATTTTCTGATTTGCCAGTTGCATACGCCCCCCCATCTAGAATGGTTAATAAAGGAAAAAGGAATATGTGAAGTGAAGTGAAAAAAGATAAGTGGCTAATAAATGGTGAGGAACAAAGGAAATGTAAAACATCAAGTGTAGAACTGGTCTCATTACTACATGAAATGAAATCTGGCCTCTTCGTCTTGCGGCCAGCATTACACATTAAACACGTTTAACACCTCAATACAGCTATAAGAGAGCAAGTTTGGTTATTGCGCATTATTAAGCAAGCATCTCTCATGTGTCTTGAAAACAGGCCCTCTCATTTGCACAATCATATTATAACCTTTAGACAAAACACCACAACTTACTGCTTTCCATTAACAAAATATAATTTAGTCAAAGAACTACATAACCACACAGTAGAGATTAGGTGCAAACAGTCTGAAAATCATTAATGTGCTACAGAATAGATAGAGACTCTCTGTTCATTTTACAACAAAACATCTCTCTGGCAAAGTCCACAATCTGACAGACAACTCCTGACAAAAAAAAAGAAAGTCGAAATATCAGTTTCAATTAACGCTGCCCTAAAAATGCAGTTGTGAGGCCAGGAGGATTTAATAGAGACAGAAAGAGAGAGAATCGGTCTGGGAGTCTGTTGTTTACACGCTGACAAATAACATCTACCTTTCTGCATCACAGCGACTCAGAGATCCCAGAGCTCTGTTTCTCCAAGCAGCTCTTTTCATCTGCTTAGTAAGTCCTCTGTGTAAAGCTCAGCTGTCAGGCACCATACATCAGCCTGGTACAGGTTGGGACAGGACTGCTGATCAGAGGATAGATATCTGGGAACAATAGACTTCCTGGGAGGTTTCAGTGTGTGAAGCATGGTTGAAAAGGAATGGAAAAAGAAAGAATGGACAAGGAAAGGACAGAGTAAGGGTCAAAAATACAAACAAACACACACTACAGAAGTTTTACAAGTCAGAAGAAATTGAAATATTGGCAGATATTTCCAGGGAAGGAAGGTGACCATCCGAGGTTTGCAGTTCAAAAGACTTTACTGAAGTTGTCAAACTGACTTGTACAACCCAGGTTTTCAATCCAACTTTGGTTTCCAAACTAGCTGCAATGATTTTACTATTCATATGAAGTTATTTGGTAAAAAATAACTCAATAATGTGTGCTGCAGTGGAAGTGGATGTGCAAATTTTATACAGTGCATGCCTATGAGCTCTTGCCAAGTGCTGAATCATCACTAAGTGGTGATGAGATTACTGTCAAGTGTTCATTCAGGCAACAGCAAGTCATCAGCACCTCAGGGACAGCAGATGTAAACTCAGAACTGTCAAGCCTCTGCTGTCTAAACCACAACATTAGATATAACTATGTACTCAGCATGAGCATTTGGGGTAGTTGACTTTATATGAACGGTAGGATGGACAATGGAAATGATCGAATCTGTACACTGAGATTTGGAACAAAAAAAACCGGCTGAATCTTCTGAAGAAAATGTATATGTGCCTGCTTCTTAAAATTCGTTGTTAATAGGCAGTTAAAATAAAATTGCTAAAAGAAGTTGAAGTGTCAATTTAAGCGCGAGAACTGAGTGAAATTGGAGACAGCCGAAATGAAATTGCTGGAAAGAGACAAGGCCTCAGTTCGATTACAAACAGTGAGGCCAAAAAGAAGTTGGTACGTGTGCTTGGCGAAGAACATTTGCATGTAAATTTTAAAACTGTTGAAATACTGAAAGCAGTTGAAGTGTGAGTGTTGGGTAAAGCTGAAATATCAGTTGAACTTCAAGCACTGATAGGAGTTGTCATTCGAACCTCAGGGATTAAAAAAAAATATTAAAATCTATTTTATTACTCTCTTATTCTGACTTCTCATTTTATTTCTCAGAGATACAAAAAGGATGCTTTATTTTTGCAGCCTGGTCCCATGTTTGATCACTTTGTTATGGGTCCTTTCTGCATGGCCTGCTTGTCCTGACAGAGCTGGGTATATTTATGGATCTGTGCCTCTCAGCTTGGGTGTGAGAGAGGTGTGAGCAGCCAGGCCAAGCATGAATAACCCCTGAGGGAGATGAGGATGGATGGCTGAACATGAGATGACTGGATAAAACAAGAGAAGACTGTCTGCCAAAACAATGAAGGCGGGTGAGAAGAAAGGAGAAGTGGGCAGCAGAGGGGGAGGTGGAAGACGAACGCGCAGATAGAGGAGGAAGCGCATCTCACTGTGAAGGAAGAGGAGCTCTACGCCAAGAATAAACAGAGTCGATACATAATGGTTGATGACAGTGTGGTCAAAGTGTCTGAGAGGTTGCAGCGCAATCAGCATTTGAGTGATCAAATTGTCACTTGTGCATCAAATGTCACAGAGGAGACAGCCACAGGTGAGCTGTGTCTGCCCATTTTGGAAACCATAAGGTGACAGAAGGAGTGCTGCCAAGTCATACGCATCTGTTGGTAAAGTGCCAACGTCGCTGAATATCATCCCTGCTGCTCATTTCTTGCAATTGCTCTCACCGGTGTCCAGATGCTTCAGCAAAACACGACCAAGCTTGCAGTCAAGAGGTCAATGCTTTCAGTTAAAAAGCGTGTGGAATATTTTTTATTCTATGGAGTGTCTAGGGAAACATTCTTTGACAGGCTACATTTTCTGACAGCTTGGGGGAAAAACTCAGCTGTGTGCCAAATGAAGGTCAAGACACGAGATAAAGTGAGAACACAGCAACGTTGTGGTTTAATGAATCAATGGGTGGCTGATTCATATTAACCTCCCTCTGTTTTTTTAGTTGGTGATGAGCCACCAGATCAGAGATTTGTGCTCCAGAGGCCTCTGTTACTGTGATTTAGGGAAATATGATGTTGTTTCCTGAGCTGAGCAACTTACAAAGAAGCATGACAGACATGCGCAAACATCTTGAGTGTCATGACTGGTAGGCCCACTATACATAAAAACAACCTACATCCTGCCTATCCATTAACGTGGCTGCATGCAGTACAGTCTGACCTACTAAGATTGCCTTCGTGCCTTTGACTGTTCTCAGCTGCACACATTTGATTCTCCAGTATTTACAGTACTGCAGCAGGATTCACTTAAATTTAAGTACAGTGCAAGTTCAAGGAGCATTTCCTAGAGCAACAGTATAGCTTAGCATTGTTTGAACAATGGTCTATGGCAGGATTTTGGTCTTTTCAAGGCATTTGATGAATAACAGACGTCGCAGTCAGTGTGCCCCTCCTTGAACCGCCACCTTATTGTGGTGGAGGGGTTTGAGTACCCGAGTGATCCTAGGAGCTATGTTGTCGGGGGCTATATGTCCCTGGTAGGGTCTCCAGGACAGAGGGAAATGGAGAGAAAAAGGCAGACAAGGCAGTGGATAAAACATAGAACGACAGAATAGAATGACTAAGAGTCAGTGTGAAGTAAAAGTGGTGAAGTGTGGACTGTGTGTAAGAGAGTGAACAACAGAGATAGCGCGACAAAGTGATTTAGATGGCAGAGGAACAGAAGTAGAGAGAAAGCAGCAAAAGGTATTAACTCGAGTGGCAGAAAGAAAGAGAACATATTCAGTCTGTTTGCAATCACAAGGGTAACCTTGAGCGGAGGTCTTGTGTGAAAGCTTTCCTGCTGCTTGATTGGAAGTCCATGGCAGCAGTTTTTATTTAAAGCCTATTAATTGTAAGACACCATCCATCCCGCCCTCCGTGACAGCAGTTACTTTTGTTAAAACAATATGTTACGAGGTGAGATGATGAGGGGCACTGCATGAAAGCACGGCTGAACTCAACCCTCTCCATCCTGATTAATGCACTCAATTTTCTTGATTGGCCTGTTAAATGGACACACCTGATACGCCAACCAAAGAAGGCAGTGCAAGAGTCAGTCAGCAGCTTTTATTGCTGAATAGAGTACCTGAGGTCATCTGTTGTCACACCATGATGGGTGGCTAGAAAATGGCTGTTTTTGTTTTTCACCTTTGCATATTCCTGCGCTATTGCCTCACAGTAAGAAAATTCAGGGTTCAAGCCCCAGCCAAACCTGGTGCCATTCTTTGTGGAGTTTGCATGTTCTCTGTGTCTCTGTTTTTCATACTCCCATTATTGTTCACCCAAGTTGTTCCACAACTGTGTAAATACAAAACAGTGGCTTACCCCTCTCTGCTTGTATAGCATGTAGTTTTAATGAGAAGCTTCCTCATTATCTGTGTTTCATACAGCAGTATACCAAGGTCTGAGAGTAGGGAGATAACACTGCCATAGCCTTTGGATGTCCCACAAAGACACCCAAATCTGTGCCATTCCACCAGTGGCCTCTCTTTCTCTCCCTTTATCTCACTTACTTCCTGTGTTTTTGTCATCTATGAATCCCTTCCCCAACCAGCTCACTTACTCAAGCAGATGGTTTTCAATAAATGGCAGCAGGACAAGGCTTCCTAAAACATTGTCTGATATTCCCCCAAAGCCAGTTCCCTCATGGCCAGATATGCAGCAGTCAGAGGAAAGAGCAAAGCGACAAAGAGCTGTCCCTGCTGGCCAAACTGTGTCCCACTTAGAAAATAATCATCACTGTTGCCGTACAATCACATTCATCCAGCAAAAATGCAACTCGCTGCTGTGTTTTAACGCAAAGAGCTGCGTTGGTTGGGGGGTGAGGGGTTGCAGGGGGAGTGTTGTAGGCATGTATGACACTGGGATGAATCCACAAGTGGCTTCATTCACGTTTCCAAACCGTGAGCTTCCCTTATATTTTGCTTAGTCAGGATGCTAACATAGCCTGCTGTACCTTAGCATGAATTTCTACCACCAGTGTGTCAGCATTGATAGATTAAAAAAAAAAAAAGTTGAAAACACATGGCATGTCATTATGGTACATTAACCGTGGCCCAAACCGTGGCGATCTAAATTCAACAGTGAATAGTAGTGAATGTTCATACTAACAAGGTAAGCAAAGGTTTTCTTCCTGTGGGCATCAACGTTCCGATTGTCCCCAGTGCACGACCGGTCAGCACAGCGCCTTTGCCTTCGTCACCGTATGGTGTGGCAAAAGTTGAACCAAATCCAACTACAGTGTTGGTGCCGGCTGCTATGAACGTTATCCCCCAAATGAATGGAGAGAATAATGGTTTTTCACACCTTTGAAAGTCAGTCTGAACAAGACCTTAGCCTTGGTTCCTTGTAAGTGGAGAAAGATTTTGGGGGTGCCTCTTCTAGTCTACGGGAGTGTCATTATATCAAGTTATAGCTGCGGTTTGTGAAGTCTGTCGCTTTGGTTCAGCTGAATTACAATCAAAGGAAAAGTCACAGTGTGTTGAATTTTTACTGCTTAGACTTTATGGTCTTTCAACATAGTTTATGTCTTTAAAAAATTAAACAACATAGGTGAAAACTGGTGTAGTCTAGCTTTGAACATTCTTTTAATGTCCCAAGTTTAAAGGAATAGTTTAACATTTTAGGGGAAGTGCTTGCTTTCTTAATGAGAGTTAGATGAGAACATCGATATCACCCTCATTGCTGTATGGTAAATAGGAAGTTACAGTCAGGAGATTTTATCTTTGCTTAGCATAAAAACTTGCTGCAGTGGAATACAGGTAGACCAGCTCTGGCACAGGGTATTTCCTGTCCAGGCACAGTGACCTATGTGACCATCTTTCCTGTATCTCTTAAACTTACCAAACTGAACAATTATTCCTAAATAAACATGCAAAGAAAGACCCAAAGAAATATGCAAAACATCACTGCCAATTTGGCCCAAGAGCAGGAGTCGATTAAGATGACTGAGTGAAAAGATTCCCACTAGGAAGCACCAAGAGTGAAAATCTGTAATGTGAGAGCACAGTCATTGTCTAATACCAGTCAGTTTAACTGTGATTGATCACTGTGACCACTCAGAAGCCCGCTACCTGAATTAGAACAATGGACATCAAATTTAAAAAGGTGGAGAAAAAGTGTGTGTATGTGTGTTGCGTGGAAATGTGAACGTTATTGTTCTTCTTGTGGGGAAGTCTGGGCATCTTTGCTTAGACTGCTGCCCTCGCGACCCGGTCCCGGATAAGCGGAGAAAAATGGATGGATGGCAGTCAGTGTGGTACAGAGATTTGAACAGCAAAAGATGCTCACGTTTGTTTTAATAGTCAGATCAGACCTGTTAATCCAAATATCCCTACGGTGTACTGGGTAGCTAAAGTAAAGGCTTTCACAGGTATACACTGAATACATGTTTTGTTATATCACTTAGTGACTGACAGAGCCAAATATTGAGAATAGCTATGTCAACAGCAGAATAAAAAAGTAAAACAAAAGGGTTTATAAGCTCCCAGTACAGCCTGACTAATCATTTGGAGTAATCTGGGAGATGGAGAGAATGGCAGTCAGATCAGACCCAGCTGTCTCTATGTCTGGCTCACCAGTCAGTTCCAGCCCACTGACCAAGTATACTACGAGACAGAGAGGGTATGGCGAAGGATTACACTGATCTTTTTAATATAGGACGCAATCTCAGAAAGGTTTGGCCTCAGTACGAAAGGCAGAGTAATGTTGTAGACTGGGGGAGTGAAAGCAAAGTGTTTGGATTGTTCTCATCTATGTACTAGTTCTCATTCAAAGAAGTCTAACAAACCCACATCTGGTATGCATTTACTGCGAGAAACTGCGTGTGTACAGCTTTCTGTGGTTGTGTAATCAAATCGTAGTTTCATATCATTGTTGTGTGGTCATTTAGTCATTGTGAGTACACTTAAGCTGATCCTGTTTGCCAAGGGGTTTCAGGGTTAAGCTTAAACTTAGGTTTAGGTTAAGTGTCAGAGGAAAGGTTGGGGGTAGGCACTTAGTTGCGGTAGTTAATGTTAGGGTCCTCACAACTACTGTATCAAAAGACCAATCTGTTATTAACTGACACTGAAACTTTGCATTTACGCTCCACACAGAGTGTTACACTGCACCATACAAACACTTTCATACTTAATTCTGCAGAGTACTTGGTGGTAGCATTAGCATAACATCATTATGTTTTACTGTTAAGTGAAATCTCTAGCAGTGATGTGATGTGATGTGAGACAGCATCGGTCTTTCCAGCCAAACCTGCACATTCAAGTGACAAAGCCATCAGAGGATGTAGTAACAGTGACAAAAGCAAAGGACAAATTTATTACCTGGTGGAATTCAAAAACTATTTAATGGAAGGGAAGGGGGATACAATTTAAGGGGTCAGTTAAATTTAAAAATTCATGCTATACGTACAACCAAAAAAAGATTTTGTATTTCCATAGGTGGGGTAAAACTATGGAATAATTTAAGTGTGGACATAAAAAATAGTAATAGAATTGACGAGTTTAAACGTAAATATAAAGGTATGTGTCAATCAAGATATATGCAAGAACAGGCTTAATGATTAACTACATGGACTATTATGGGTGTGGTGTACATTTTGTAACTCTTCTTTAGTATATCACTTGTGTGATGTAAGAATGTTTACACTGTTATATTCTTTTTTTAGTAGAAGTGAATCATTTATTGCTTGCAAACCAATGATGGTAAGATGATGTCATGGGGTAGGACTGGATAAGTCTGACTTCTTCCTACTCCATTCAAGCATGTACTAGGTATAAGCACATTGATATTGGATTGTGTGTAAAAATGTTTGTTATATCAACTGTTTTATATGCTTGAAAGAATAAATCAAATCAAATCAAATCAAATCAAGGTCAAGTGATGCTGTCAATTAGTAACAAAGCCCAAACAAGGAGAAGGTCAAAGTAGATGGACACATCAACGAAGCGCTGGACTTTAACACAGAAGGCCACTGTCCTATTCCTCATTTCAAACCACTAGTCAATGTTTTTTCTTTTAACCAACCGCAATCATTCTCTCACCATAACCATGTTTATTGTTGTAACCATGACGATAAGCATCCTCTAACCTCAACAACAGTTATTTTATCCTAAACCATAAACACCAAGTTGTTTTTGTGCCTAAACCCAGCCAAACCATAGTACTGTGACATCAAGGGTTAGTTTCAAGCATGATTTTAAAAGTTTGTGGCAAATTTCCTTCCACTGTTGAAGAAACATTTCTATGTAAAACATACACTTTAAAAAGATGATGAAAGTAATCAGCGCTGCTCTATTCAAAGGCATAAAGCTTACAGCTCTCCTGTTGGTGTGATTATCGCTCATTTTCATCACTGTCTTTACACCGTATTCTTATACTTCACACAGCAAGGCAGTGAGATGGAAAGACGATCACTAACAAGGTTGTGCAGATTGCAGTTGTCATTTAAAACAAAGTCCTACATGGCACAGAGCATACAGAAGAGGAGACAAACCACATGGTCCCACCCATCTGTGTTGCTTTGACATAAAACCTGATCTACAAAGCATCTTTGTCATGGTTGTTAATAGCCTTCTATATACCCAGTATTGATCATAACTAACAAATGCTCTTAACAGAAAATTTCATCTTTCTCCTTCTTTCACAAACATTTACAAATGTGTACTCACACATACAGTAATTATACAAACTTGCATACATGTTAAACCAATGTCTCTGGAGTCCTTTGATTTGTCACTGCATATGCCATTTACTTAAATCTCTGTAGCACTGCCTGTTGCCTTGGAAACATAGTCCCCTTCCAGCAAAGTCGTGGTAACTTCACTCATGCATTCATAAATGTATAAAAATGCTCGTATTCATCACAACATGGATTGAAATCGTTATGTAGGAAGAAGTGACTGACACCACTCAAGACAACTGGTCTTCTGATTTGACCATGCCGTGTTTGGATGGGGTCGTCTTGGCCAGTGTTTCAAGAGACAGATGGTGTCATACTGTTAGCAGGCTCGCAGTTAAAACCTATATGTGTGTGTGTGTGAATGTGCCAGTCTATCTATGTAAGTGTGTGCCTGTCTTCCTGGACAAGATCCCAGATATGAGATCTGTGTTTGATGTCTAGTTGGGAAGAACAGAGGGAGCACGCTGCGTACCATATGACACTTACTTCCTGAGAAAGAGCTGGGAAAACAGAGACAGTGACAGTGAGACAGACAAAGGGAGGCAGGAATCTTCTCTCTCAGCTCATTACGGTATTTTACTTTTTTGGTTCGTTTGTCTGGTTGCGTCTTATACATAAATGAGTATTCAATACAAAAACAGGAAGAAACTGAATGAGATGGCAAAGATGGTGCATACAGTATTTCTAGCCACATAATAGCATAATATTGTGTCCTACTAATGTGAGCACTGATGTCTCCATAAGCACAAAGCTTGTGTTTGAGTTTCTTCCTACTCTGTACCCTCCTCTATATGTTTCCCATTCTCATTATCACTCAGTATCAGCAATCAAACAAATGCCACAGATACACAGAGAGATGGAGAAGCAGAAATATCACTGCAAACAGGGATGAACTAGTGTGTTTTAAGTGAGACTTAGCAACAACAAACTCTTTAAATGATTGTTCTTGAGGTTCACTGACCTCTGATGCTTTTGGGGCTAAGTAGTGGCAGCTGTGTTGTCTGCTGTCTGTGTAACCATGAAGCTAAAGTGCATGTCAAATGCTACAAATGGGTTTCTTCTACACAAACAAACCTCAAGCTTTTTGGTGACACACAAAGTGCCATTTGCTAGAAGGATGTAGTCATGGTGTGTGTGTGAACGTATGTATGTGTACAGAACATGGATGAGGGATTGTAAGTGAGTGGGCAAAGATGAGAGCGAGGTCATCGTGTTTCAGAGGTCAAAGGACTCATTCATATCAGCTGAGAGGGAGGCTTATGGAATGTTCCAGACAAGGCGTCCATGTCTGAGGGGAGTATTGTGCGATCGGTACTCTGAACTTCACAGTCTGACGCTGACTTTGCCCCCCACCCCCTCTCCAGTGGACGTCTTTGTCCAATAGCATTTAGTGCACACAACGGACCCACTGTTTATTCAGTCAGTAAGATAAAGTGCGTGGAGCGGCCTGTGTTTCTCCAACATGTGGTTTTTATCATCTTGTCTGAGGCAGGGATTATACAGAACTACATTCAAAAATCAGGATTACAAGCATTTAGGTCTCAACAGTTTTACAGCCACGGTTTTGAAAACTGGATTCTTATTTGGGATCCACAATGTTCCTGTTTATACACATATTTCTGTAAATCTGCAGAGAGAGCTATTGGTTATCTGACAGGTCTCTTTGCACTTACATTCTCCAGGGTGATTGGTGTGTGCATAAAAAGTGATGTGAAAGTGTAGAACTAGTGTGTTTAAATGTCTTCTGGGTTCATCTGGCTGTAATTACTACACCAGGCTGTGCAAACTTCTTTTTAGGTGTTTGTGATCCTACATTACGAGGTGATTATCCTGCTCTTGTTGCTTGTCAGAGAAAACATCTCAAATCATGGTATTTTTCAAAACTCGTGCCAATTTTGTTACCACTGAACAGAACCAGCCTAGCTGTTTACACCTGCCTTCAGTCTCCATGCTGAGCTAATGTCTTCTGGCTATAGCTTCATATTTAGCATAAGCAGTATCAAACCTTTGGCAAGAAATATTCTGCACAAAAACTGTGCTGCAACCTTATAGTGTGACTATAGGACTGGGAGTGGAGTGTGACCCAGGTGACATGTCAGCTTCCCAGTCAATGATTTCATGTGTCTCTCCGTTGCTAAAGATGCCCAGAGTCACACCTTTGGGATTACAGGGGTCAGTCCCACTCATTCTCTCCCTCCCTCTCCCTTTATTGAATTGATGTCTTTCAGCTTTCCAAGACATGACCAAGGTCACCGGGTTTCTGTATCAGAAATTCCACTGGGGGCCCAACACTGACTGGCAGTTGTTGGCACAGCCAGCACAAAGTGGCCTATTCTGTTCTGGCCTTATCCCAGCACTGAACTAATCAACACTCAGCAGCAAAGACTCACACTGATGCTTGATTCAACACAAGTAATTAATACTTGCCTTGCAGATAATGAACTTGTGTCCCATCTAATTAAAATAAATTATTTAAATTAAAGAGCAGGCTGTTGTACCTTCTTAGTATTTTTTTGTGGAATCAATTAACATAATCAAACGTGTTCTCTTTCATCCAGAAGACCATCAGTGTTAATTTAATTCCCCTCTGCTGGATTCCTTTCATTTCTCTCTGTCTAGGCTGTCGGAGAACAAATAGAAACTCTAGTTTATATTTCTGACAATCTGTCGATGTTGCCAACATCAACAAGGTAATGAAGCAAACTGTACGGCTGTGCAGAACAAGAAAAAATGAGCAGGTCTTGCATGGGGTTGCACAGAGTGCCTTCTTGTCATCTCGACGGCACTGGATGATCACTTCAGTGGGCTGTCTCAGAGTTTCAGGTTATAAAATCTAAAATTGTGAAGCCTTTCTGAATGGATCCATGGTTCCAGTGTGCTTCCTGTTAGGAGCTATGTGCTGCCTGTCTGTGGGTTTTGAGGATGAGTGTGTGAAACCATCAGAGAAATGTTGTTCCTGCAGAAACCCTACTTTAACTGCAAAATGGGACAGTGTGGAGAAAGGGCAGGGATGGGCTTTATGTAGAAATAAACCGTTATACATTAATTTGGAGATTTTAATGATTGGCATTTTAAATGGTAAAGCAGTGAAATGAACATTGTCTTTAGAGAAGAAAAGAAATGCTTGCAGAATTGAGCTAGGGATTAAAAGCAGCAGTGAATACTAATATTCTCCTTTTGACAGGAAGCAGTTGGACTAATGAGAAAGCATGCTTTTTAATATAAGAAAAGCCGTCTTAGTTGTTGCTGTAAGCACTAATTTCCTCTTTCACAACTGTATTTTCAGAGACTTGTGAAGGCTGAAGTTGATTGACAATATAAGGAATAATAAGACAGTTGTTGCAGTTCACTGCTTTGCTTTCGCTGTTGCTCTATTTGCAACAACTGTACTAAAACACAGTGAAAATTAAATGTGTGATAAATATACAAGTTAGTTTTTCTTAAATGTTAACTTTTCCCCCTGAACTATAACAGTTTTTAAGTAGTTGCATGGGTTTGTGTAATACAACATTCTTAATTTGTCAGTGTATCATTAAGTGGACGTTCAGACTGAGTACAGTAAAGCAAATCCCTGCTGTGCTTTTACGCAAGGGCTGTGTTGGTCTGGGGCATGTACGATATGCCCACGTTGTGAAGAGCTGACACAAGTAGCTTCACTCACGTTTCCAGCCCGCCATTTTCTGTTGTGTTTTGGTTAGCAATGCTGCTAACGTAGCCTACTCTACCTTAGCACCAAGTTCCACCACCAGCGTGTCTGCACTGAGATAAAAAGCACAGTTTGACAACCAGTACTAACGAAAACACACGGCGTGTCGTTATGGTGTGTTAACTGAGGCCCAAATTCAAGAGTGAATAGCAGTGACCGCTCATGCTAATAAGGTAAACAAGTCTTGTTCCCATGGGTGTCCAAGTTCTGACAGTCCCCCCCCATAGGTGATTGGTAAATGCACCACCTTTACTAGATGATGTCACAGTCTGGTGCAGCGCAAGTTGAACCAGATCCAACTTTTCTGCCGCACAGGGCTGTGTCATTCTGCTGGAGCCCCCTGTGGTGAATGCAATCCCCCATAGACATGAATGGAGAGGGCTGTGTTTTCTCACGTTTGAAACTCAGTCTGAATGCGGCCTTAGATACCTGAGCAGGAAGCTGCATAACATTAAAATAACTGGCATTCGGGAAAATGGTTCTCAGTGAAGTCAAGTAAATTTTGTTTGTCTCAGAGGTCATCCTGATCTCTATAAAACACAACACATATTATCCAGACAAACTGTAAAATGGGACAGGGCAGGACACGTGCTCCTACAAAAACACTGCAGAGAAGCACAGCCTACTTACAATAGCACCTCCATGGTGTTATTTTTAGTTTTTTATTTTTAGCTGAGTCTTTCAATGGTCCATGTCAACGGATATTAGCATAAATTCCTCAGAATAAACTGTGAAACTTTAGTGGTTCCTGTGACATTTCACTTGGCATCATGAGTTTGAAATTCACACTGTCCAATTTTGGGCTTGATATCTGCAAACATCGTGACATTTGCAATAGCCTCAGCTGTACTCTGTGTTTAGTGCTAATTACTCCATCAATTAATTAACCACTTATTTTAAATACTAATTTTAAAAAAGTAATAATTACTAAACAAAAGTAATTAGTAACATTACTAATTATTTTACTTCAATTATCCAGCCATGCACTATCAAAGGTACTTTTAAAGCCTCCACACCCACAGGTTTCAGCTTCTTTCCTTAACATTGCATTAGTACAAACAGAAAACAAGACATTGTTTATGGTTTGGCACCAACTTAACTATGGCACCAGTGACTGCAAGTCCTGTTCTACACCCTCCAACTGCAAACTAAACCAGGTGATTGTTGAATGTAGCATCTAACAGAACATTACTTAGCATTACTTTAGTACCTGCCTACTAAATGGTAATCCTTAAAAAAAAAATTACATCAATTAATAACTTACTATTACTCCAGAGTTCACTAAGATCATGGTAAACATTACACCTGCCAAACATCAGCACAACACTGCTACTGTGAGCATGTTTGCATGACATACAACTTAATTTTCAAGGGTCTTGGACTTAAACACAAGTGACTCATTACTTCACATGGACTTCAGCCCTTTGATTTGGGACAACTGGATGTCCTCCCTCTGCCCAAACATTAAAATTTATGTCGTGAGAAAGTGAACAGTGAAGCAACTGCTACAATGACACAATCAGACAGCAGCCAATCACGGCACAGACACAATAGAAAGGTACGTCTTACAGTCCACACTATCCCCGGCTTGTGACTCATGTATTACCTGAGAGTCAGAAGCTGGGGCTGAGTTCACACCGGCTCATTGTCACATTCAGACAATTAAAACATTCAGGTAAGCAAACTTAAAAAAAAAAAAAAAAAAAACTTCTTTACTACCAAGGACCAATATCTATAATCAGTAAAACACACTGCAGGTGTGACAAGACAGAACAAGACCCCAGAGACACCTCAAAGACTTTCTCTCTCTCTCTCTCTCTCTCTTTTCGTTCACTCAGGGACACACACACACACACACACACACACACACACACACAGACCAAAACAATGCGGCAACCTGCAGCTTGACAGTTAAACCTCTTGCTACTGGTAAAACACAGCCTTCAACGTTAAGAAGGATTTAAAAAGGAAAAACACACAAACTAAAAATGTTATTTAAACAGATTCACAATTTGTTGAACTGATGACAGCTCCTCAGAACATAACCTGTGTCAAATAGTGGCATCCACAAAGGATCCAAATCTTTACCAGACAACTGAAAAATCTACGGCTGTTAAAATTTCAGGTTGAAGAATGTTACTAGGAACAACCATCCAAAACACAGCCGCTCCCTCGAGGGGTCTCTGCACATGTTGGTGCGTCAAGGTAGTCGAGTAAGGGACCGTCTATTTACTGATGTGTGCAACAAAGAAAAATATACTTTAGCAAATTATTATGATATGCATTTTCGTTAAATACACAATGTTATAATGTGGACTTTATTTTATTTGGATGGACTTTACAGGGCAGATAGGAAATGAATGAGGTACATGACAGAGACTAAATTAAGTTTTTGAATAATACAGATGATCTTACTCTGAGTCAAACATTACTGACTCCTGTAGACGGACATAAGAAAATTCTTTAGAGGAAGCCGAGACCAGGAAGACGTTCAGAGATGAGGGTGAGAGAGAGAAAGAAGACATGGCGGTAGCTGGTGTGCGAGTTAATGTTAGTTTAGTTAGCTAGTACGTAACCAGGAGCAAATGTTGAATGTGAAGTAAATTAGAATTCTGTGTATCAATGCATATGATCTTAAAACACTAATTATCTGTGAAATAAAATGAATGAGTATGTTGCATAATACATCACACATAGTGGTCTATGTTAAGATTGGACTATTCATTCTGAATTTAATAAATATAATATTTGATGCTCTTGCCATATAGTCAAAATGTTGTATGCATGTTTAACAAACAGGTGAACCTGAGGCAGGAAGGGAAGGTGTGGAGCAATCTGTCTGTGTCTATGGAGACTGGTGTATGACCACCAGCCATCTAATGCACCCCACAATGTTGAAGTAGCTGGAGCATCGACATGTTACGTGGCCTTATGAGTTACAACAAATGATTAGATTGTGTGTGTTTTATTTTAATTGATTTGTTAATAGATTAAATTGTGAAAATTCAAATCTGACAAATCAAACTGGGGATACTTGAAATGCAGAAGAATGCAAAGAAATGTGCAATACAGGGTCAGACTTTTACACCATATAAACATGTCCAGGATATTCTTTATGAAAATATTTATTTCAACATGCATAAAGATTAATATCTCTACATTTTTACCAGTAGTTCTTTCAGTAGCAGTATGGCAGTGGAATGGTAAGCGGCGGAGTGGGTGTGTCACTGTGACTTGAAGGTGGTTGTTTGTTTATTAGTGTTAAAGTTAGAAGGCTGAATCATCAGTACATGCTGTGTCAGCTCTTCTTTATCTTGCTCTCCTTCTGTCTACATCTTTCTTTTTCTGCTGCTGTTGTTTGGGCCAAAACATTTCATGTCTGTCTACAATACACCAAGTCATCCCTCTCCTCTTCTCCCAGCAGGGGAAAAACAGCAAGAGGTAAATGATTAAAGGAGGATGTGTGTGAGTCTATTTATGTGGGTGCCTGACAGCTAAGAGATTAGATTTCCTTTAAATTGGTTATTACTAAAACAATCCCTTAGGCTGGCTGTCTCTCTCACACAGTTTATTAAGAGAGAGAGAATTTGTCAGGAACTGTTGTCACCTTTCCACACTTCAGCTTCTTGAATGAGATATGAAAAGAGCTTTGCCTTTCAGAATTGTTTCTCTTTCTTCGTTTTGTTCAGACAAAGCCTCAAAGCTACAAATCCTTAAGTTCAAGCATTTCCAAAGTGCAGCAAGAAGAGCAGTGTTTGTGAAGCTGTGCCCCCTTGTAGCTGTTGGTCTCAGCTAGTATGTTCATCAGTCGGGTAATGTGAAAGTATTTATTTTCTGAAGTGATGAAATCAGACAATGTCAGTCAGACAGGATGGAGTTTTATTAGTGTATCAATCAGGATGGGAAACAGCTGGGAAACCTAATCACCATCTCTCAGTATACAGTGTCTCCCACCACAGTTTAAGTGATAATTTTAGCATTTACATCGATCAAACATTCTGACGGATTATGTTACACAAAAAAAATGCTAAAAACATGTTGTATTTCAGCTATGAGTCAGTTTTACACTACTATAAAGAATAAATATGCCCATGCATCCAATGACACCTCCACATAGGTGGATATTCTTGTATAAAATCAAATACATCCACCGTCATACATACACGCACAGACACATTTACAATTCAGCTGTAAACATCAGTGTCCATACAGCTGCCAATTTGCAGCATTTCATATTTGTAACAATTCAATTTAACCACAGCGACACACACACACACAAGTAGTATTCATAGGCCTGGGAAAACTAGGTTTTAAGCTTAGCTTAAAACATGCATAAAGTTGTTCTACTGTAGATCTTGGCTCACAAACCAGAGTGAATGCTGTTTATTTTAGACTGCAAACACAATGTTCAGTATCTTAAACATTTATGATGCTTTATACACAAGCTTTGACATGTATCAGTATACAATATTACACTGTGGCATTTGATGTATTCCTAAAATAGAGTACAGCCATAATTTAGGATCTGCTGATATACTGTATATGCAAATACAACAGAACTCAAGTCAAACTATTTGAAATTTTAATGGAAAGTCCTTAAAACCATCAGCAAAAACTTGAATGTTAAAACTTGTGGTCATGATAGTGTAATACTACTATTTGATCACCTTTAATAATAATTATTGCCAATATAGCCCACGTGTTTATTTACTGAATTATCTATTTATTATTGAGTTTTAACACTAATTGTCTATAAATTCAGATGTGGTCACATTGTCATCCTTGTATTTACCAAACACCATCCTGCATCATCAGTCATGCTCACAGTATACACAAATTAAAGACTATTAAGGATGGAAACTTTACCACATGTGCAAACATCAGTTCACAGCTCCAAAATATCATAGTGGTTTGATTTAGACTGACAATGGCTCATAAAGAGACAACAGTGAGGTGCAACTGTTTATGCCCTGCAGCACCAAAGGAAAAAAAAACAAAACAGATAATTCCTCAATCTATTTGAAAGCAGAAACAGTTGTACTGTAGCTAATATGCCAAACATCATGGCAGGGTAACAGAAGAACAAAACAGTACTAAATGTTATGTTTCTAACCTTATGATCACTTCTGGCCTAAACCAATCCCTTACACACTGAAAACTGAATTTCTATAGGATTGTTCTCTTAAGTCCCTCATTCCTAGTCCCCCATTGCTATTCATCAAGGTCACTGGTGGTGGTCTTGTCATCTACCTGGCAGAGCACCAGTCCTGCTTTCCAGCCCATTATGGCACCTGTGATGCGTGAATGTGTGTCAAGAGGCGAAAGCAGGGAGACTGTGAGCATGCAGGAAACAGCGAGAGAGAGGAAGAAGTTACAGGAAGCTGAAAAACTAAGAAAAATATTGGTTAGAAGTGGGAGCTGGATCTGAAGGTTTAAACCAAGACAGACAGGGAGGAAAGAGTAAGGATGGGGGTACAAAAAACATGGACACAGCAACATGACAGACCACCACCCCGAAAAAACAGTGATCTTCAAGATGAGAGCCTTAAGAAGTGTAGGCAGAAAGAAAGTGAGTTAACTAGCAGGAGCATACGACAGAAATGTCCTCTGGGCCCCTTCTGGGCATTTTATGTGACAAACTGTGCGTTAAGCAGGGAGAGTGAGCATATGTTGGCATGTTATATTGATGATCTTACGAGTGCCCGTCTCTTGGTGTGGAATAATAGCCTGGCAGTGATTTTCAGAGCATTTAAAACTCAGCACTGTTGCTCCTCAGTCTCTAGTTGGTTTAACTGATTAAAAATGTAAAGACAAATATGAACGTGCATTTCTCACCCCAAAGTAACAAGAGCAGAGAGGAAGACAACAGGTGAAGCAGAAAGCAAGATCAAGGAAAAACAGATTGATTGTGCGTATGTATTGGTGGTAGGAGTGCTGGTGGAAATCGGCAGTGGCGGGGAACAAAAGGGAAATGGGTGGGTGCCAAGATCAGATGACAAAAAAAAAGGCTGCTGAGATGGAGATAAGAGATGAATCATAAAGAAAACAATAAAAGGCAAGATGAGACAGCAAAGGTTTGTTAAACTGGTGCTCTAACACAAAGGTCAAGGGTCAAATTCCTGGAGTGTGTTTATGTATGTGAATAGCTGTGACATTGCATCTGAATAGTCCTTTGTTAGCTCTGACTGTATAGATTTAACCAAATCAGCCTGCCAGAGGGGAGTGTTTGTGTTTGATGTGTAGTTTGTGTTAAACTTACACCTGTTTAAATTGTATGCATCCATTAAAAAAAATAAATGCAAGCAGCGTTGTGCTGCTAGAAACCCCAAGGGGCAAAATCCCTTCTTCAACCTCAAAGCATTTCATCGAACATGCATTGATTCTGCTGCCTGTTCTTCCTTCATCATTCTCCTGAGATTACTAAGCTTTAAGCCAGAGAAATGCAGTGAAAGCTCCTTATTGAGTCACTCTGTCTCCTGCTACACTGATTTAGGATCAGATAAGCTTGCAAGAATCTTAATCGCAGCAATTACCGACACAGTAGTTGGTGGGATATTAAACATACCTTCCTGTGTGGGTGGAGAGGTGGACAGCATGGAGGTGGGAAGTGCTTTCGGTCTCCATCACTCCTCCTAGCTGGGCTGTCCTTCTTTGCTGTTCGAACATAGGAGATCCTCCTTTTAATGCTCCTGTCTTGCTCCTCTGCAGAGACCGGTTTGGTTCTGCTTTCTTGACCCTGGCTCTGATTAGAGTGAGGGGGATGTCCCAGAGGTGCTTCCCACCAATCTGTCTCCAGGTAAACATGAATGCACACACACACAGCAGTGAGCAGAACACCCCAACGCAGCAACAAGCCCCAAGTGAGTCGCTCTCTGCCCATGTCCTTGCACAGTTTTGTCGTTTGTCTCGGCTCAGTCCATCTCCTCAACTGAAAGTGATGGTTTGCCCATTGCTTTTTCTATCCCATTCTTCTTGTCACTGTGTCCTCCTCTTTTCCCTTCTTCTCTTCTCATCCAGCCTTTCCTTCTTTTCAGGTCCAAACACCTCTGCTCATAAACCTAAACACATGTGCCTGCAGCTTAGTCTCTACGATTGTGTGCATGTTAGTGTGTAACAAGGCTCTGCAAACGGATTTAAAAGTCCAAAGTGTGTTGCTCTCTTTGAAAACTTTGGGAACTCCCTCCTCACTTGCTCAACTCCAAGTTTGCCCAAACACACACGCCCCTTTAATTTGCTTTCTTTTTTTTTTTCTATCTGGCTTCCATCGCATATACACACACACACACACACACGTCCCTCTATTTTTTTTTTTCTATCTGGCTTACATCGCATACACACACACACACACACACACGTCCCTCTACTGGACTGCCCCCTCCCTTGGGCTGACTCCCCCACCCCACAGACTCTTGGGTTACTGTGTAACTCTAAATATGGGCAGGGTCTGCTGCTCTCAGCATCTGCATAGGAGCTGGCAACCTCCCTGGATAGTGGAGCAGATAGTATTACCAACATTCATTCTCAAGTCTAATATTTTTATGCAAAATCTACAAAGGTTCTATTTTAAAAGTGCATAAACGTGCATTGCATTTGGAAGCATTTCGATACAGTACATAAGAGGCGAAAGTAACAGCTGAAAATTAATTTTTGCTTGTTACTGGCGCTATTCAGGCTGGTCTTGAAATCTCTCTGGCAACTCGCTGACACTAACTTCTGTGCTTTAATTTCCCTGCCAATAATTCTCAGATAATTTATCTGTAAGCCAACACTGCCGTAATGGTCTTCTCAAGTCATATCATTAACTCTGTCATTGATTTCCCTCCGAAGACTAATCTGCTGTTTATAAACTAATTAATAATCAGACCTCCTTCCCGTGCACCCATTTAATTAATATATTATTGATATTTTTGACAAAATGAGGGCACAGAACTAAACAGAGATGCCAAAGCAGATTATTTCTGGATGGAGAAAAGCACTGCTCATGAATGTTTTACTCACAGAGACACAACTCAGTCTAAGACTCCATTCTCTCTGCTGCCTAGATCCTATGAGAAACTTTTGTGTTATGCTACTATCTTAAAAAAATAATAATAATCCCTCAGCTCGTCCCGTTCTTTCTGATGCAACTGTTTTACCTTCTGATCAGTTTCACAATCAATCGGATTTCCAAGGACAATAAACACATACCTAAACCCATAATCACCTGCACTTCACTGGAGACAGCAACAGTGTATAACTGTAAATATTATTAGGTATATTAGTATGGACAGCACACTAACATTAATATATTGGCTTGTTTTGTTTGTACGCACACAGGTAGTGTGTGCCAAGTTTAAAATACACAAAGGAGGAATAAGATGGTGGCAAACAGCAGCTTTAATAAAGTCAATAAAAAAAGCTTGGGAGAACTGTCAGAACAGGCCTATCTAACACCAAGGGTGGAAAATTCTCTAAAAGCTTTTAAAAGCACATTTAGTTTACTTTTCTATAATTAAAAATGTTTTTGTCAATGTATGAACTACCATAAATTTAGCAACCCTCTGCGTTGGTACTTAAGGAAGAGTAAATAAAATAAAATAAAATAAAAAAGATCAGGTGGGGAACACTTTAGGAAGAAAAGTCAATGATGGTACACTGTATACCACTGACTGCCATCTACTGCCACCAAGTGATCAGCTGTGAACATTTACAACCATATGGATTAGATTAGACCTCATTTTCTGTCTACGAAGATTAAAGTGATGTGGTTCAAACAGTAACTTAAATGTTAATGGTTCTAGAAGCAACAAGAGCATGAGCAACAAATGCACCTCTGTCAAAATGAGTGCTGAGTCCAGTAGATGTTACTATGTAAAGGGTTAGGGTGCGTGCAATAATGTTGCAATGCTTGTTTCTGTGTGAATTGGTTTACAACTTGAAGGAAACGAGCATAATAGCTAAAAATGTTAGAAAACAAGTTTCAGGAACAGGCCTTCTCAGAGTGAACACAGAACATTTTTACTGTCTGTAGATGGCATTACACACATTGAAATAATTTGTCAGGGTCTGGCCACAATCTGCTGCCACATAAAATGCATTCCTGTAAATCTGACTCCTTTCTTCCTCTCTCTTCTCCTCTCCTCTCCCAGAAGAAGGTCCACAGCACAAAAGTCACGTGAACTCGATTCTACTGGCTCCTTATTTAGCAGTGTGCAAAAGTCAGCGCAAAGGTTAAAACAAAGGTCACACAGAACCTCACTGTGAACCCAACACAGTGACCCTGGTGTGATCCCAGTGAAGAAACATATGGATCTCATTGGCAGAAAATTCTTTAGTGTGACATAATATGGCTCAAAATGTTCAGCGAATGTGAGTTAGACAGTGGCAAAGTTAGCACAAAAGATGTAAAGAGGAAAAAAAAAAAGCTTATGTCTCAAAAGCAGTTCAGGTACACTATTTTACTGCAAGTCCTTTTTATAGCCAGCAGATAGACCAGCTGGTGAACCCATACTCAGTACAAACAAACAAAAAAAGAACAAACCATAAATGGAGCCTGCTGGGAATATAGAGTGGAGGACTGAAGAACAAGACAACGAACACCTCAGCTAAAACACGAAAAGTGTAAACCCATCACTGGCTCACACAGAGTGTGAGGCTCATGCTATAAAGATTTAAAAAAAATATATTAGAAAATTCCTTTTTAGGTTTAGAATTTCAAGATAAGGTCTGCAGGTTACTTGCAGGTAGGATTAACTTGTTATCCAGGAACTCTTCTCATATGTGCTGTGTTGTTTGCAGATCTCACAGCGCAGAAGGGTCAAACTAGACTAAACAGGACTGAAACAGAATAACCCTTAAACCTGGATAAACGTTTCGAGGCCTTGACCAGTGGGAAGTGGCCAGTTGTGACAGGAACACGTGAAGGTCAGAGTCTGCTTGCTCTTGGCTGGGGCTCGAAATACCACTCACATGTACAAAATGTATTCAAGCACTGGTGCACTCAAACTCAGAAAAACTTTGTCCACCGTCACTATAGTACAATCCCAAACGAGACAAAATCTAACCCTTTAAATACACTAACTTCCACACTTGCATCAAACAGCAGAACAGAACAGGACATGTACGTTCCTCAGCAAGGATAATCAGCTTTTATCTTTAATGACCACATGACACCAAGTTTTATCAGCTTCCTCTCCATACCGTTGAAAAGGAAGGAGGTGGACAACAAATAAAAGCTGGCAGGTCAGTGGGAGCCGAGACAAAGAGGTTACAATCAGCTCTTTAAAAGAGGATCAAACTCCAGTGGTCACTGTCAACAGCATGCACTGGATTTAGCTCTCCTAAACAGATAAAGACATAGATATATCATAAGCTCACAGCTTATGGTATAAGCTATAAAGTACACAGAATACTAAAAACAAAAAGTATTTTACATGAAGAGACTGAATATCCTCTCAACTGTTGTTGTTTATGGCAATCAAACCAGACTCCTGTTAATTATGTGTGAAATATTTGTTAATGTTTAAATGATGATTTTGAAAAGACAGACCTGCTGTTAAGGTTACACATTGTTTAAAAATCATCACTGTCGCTCCACATGAAGTGCTTCTTCTTATTTTCTTTGCCCAGTTTTATCATTTCCCATCTGAGGAAATAAAGCAGATCGTGCGTCAGTGACATTGTCATAGTTTCTAGGAGTAGTCCAGCCAAAACGAGGCGTATTGAGTCAATACGGCAACAACTATAAAAGTCAGCTATCAATCATTAATCAGCAGCCCTGGCAGGAACATTTGCAGAAACACAGAGGACGACTATTGTGTCAGAAATTCTCATGTAGCTTTTTTTGTATACTTACGTGAATTTAAATGCAATCTGACACGTTATTAATTTGTTGCACATTGAGCGAGATTAGTAGGGTATTGAAACCAACCTGGGTAGGGTTGTGAAAATAAAAATCAAGGATGGCCTAAACCCTACCTTACCCTCAGCTACTCCATCATGGGCCCACAAGGGCTGCTACTATGGAAAGTAGACTTACAGGCTCTAGGAGTAAATATGGCTCCATGAAGTCAGAGGCCCAGTGTTATTATGCAAGGGTAGCCTATTTGCAAAAGAATAAACAGTCCTGCTTCCAGACTGATACATGGCCACATCACTAAGCTAGCTGCTCTAAGACTGTGGCTGTGAGAGTTTATCCAGAAGTGTGTCAGTGAGTTCTAAAAAAAGGTTTCTGATAGATTCAAAAGTAATGTTATGCTGTGTTTATTCATAATAGCAGCTTTCATTCACAAAGCACTTTGCTTGGTTACTTCATTGAATGTGTGATGCAATCAAGGGCTGGTTACAGTCAGTGAACATTTAGACCAAATCAGTTAAATATACCTCGATCAAAGAGGCTATGGGGGAGTTTACCAGAAAGAGCAGAAGAAGTTGCATTAGCAAACCTGTAGATTGCACTGGCGACGGTTTTAGAGAACTTTTCTCCGTGACACTCTAAAACATAATCGTCTCCAATCAACGTGGCTGGTGTGTTCTGGCCGATTTGGCGTCTGAAATCTGCCTCCTTGTGTTTATGTGTTTGTGTGGCTGTGTGTCTGCCCCTCCTACCCTCACTCTGCTCAGTGACAGAAGCCGTTTTGGTTTGTTTTTTTTTTAATCTGGTGCGCTCATGGTCCGCTGGTCGCTGGGGAGAAAGACGCACCGGGAGGATCGACGCACAAGCCCACAGCCAGAAAATGACCGTAGAAAGAATATTCGACGAGATCGGTCATTTCAAAAGGTATCGAGAGTATTAGTGCTCTTCTCCAGACTTAGCGGCACTAAGTTGACAGGTCCTGTGTCTGTGAATTGGTTCTGGTACTTTTCTACGTCTTAAGTTTGTCTTAAGTTATTTTTATTCCATGTTACGAATGCGCTTTGAACGCGCACACTAACGGCAGATCTCGTCCTGGGTGCCTTCACTCAGAGGAACGTTTGTCCTTTGAGTGAAAAATAAATAATTGCTGTAAACTGATGTGCATGTTTTTACATATTAAGTGTTTTGAAATCCCCAAATATAACAGTCTGGCCTAATAGGTTTTCAAGAGTCGTTAGAAGACGAACTGTTAAGGCTCCCCATTTTAGGTGAAGATTAGAATGATACTTCTCATCCCCTCTCCAGTCAGAATATTTTAATGTCTTTTCTTTCTCTCCAGATTTCAGGCATGTCTGTACTTTGCAGCCATCTTCCAGGCCATAGCCTGTGGAATCCACTACCTGGCCTCTGTTTTCCTAGTGGATACTCCAAACTTTGTGTGCGGTGTGCCCGGCAACATCACCGATGCCCTGTACTATAACCTTACAGGGCATAGTTTGGAAGACATCCTGCCAGTCTTTAAAGGAGGGACTGGACCCTTGGTGGTGAAAACAACTGACGGAGAACAGTGGGAGCTCAGCCAGTGCCACCACGCCCTGCGCATTAATCCCAAAGGCTTTTCATACGACTTTCTTGGCAACAAAACAGTGAAAGCTTGTGATGGGAACTTTGTTTTCGACCACACTGAAATTCAGCAAAGCATAGTGACAGACTGGGACTTGGTGTGCGAGAGACAGTGGCTTGCAAAGCTGTGCCAACCCACCTTCATGCTGGGGGTGCTGATTGGAGCGCTTGTGTTTGGGGACATTGCTGACAGGTAAGAATGGTTGTCAAGCATCTCTCCCATGTTCAAAGCAAGGTGCAGTTCCATGCATATGTTGCTTTGCTTTCAATACAGGACTGGATATAACTGATGTTTGACATTGCACAACTGATGCAACTCTAAGACAGGAGGCAAAGGCGCTGTCACACAAACTCACAACGCTGTGGTGACCATTATGATTGTTTCACCAGTTGGAGCTGGTTAAGTGTAGCCTGAGTCACAGAAAAACAAAAAAACTACACAGCACTGCTAACACAGCTAACTGGAGCTGAAACGATCAGTCAGTCAATTCAGATGCTGTATGGGCTTACTCTGGTGCCCTGTTTACCTACACTTACTGACCACTTTATTAGGCACACTACAATTGTATGTATTCAGTGCAACACTTCCACCGTAACATCTGGGTTTATGAAGCTCAAAATGTTTCAGTTATGATGAAATTGTGGTAAATGCATAAATTCAGTTATATGTTTATTATTGAGCTCATAGTTAAAAGTGGTATTGTACTGGACTACATTCCTAATATTCTGACCCTCTTTTATGTAGCTGGGGAGGGACAAAGATATAAAGACACCTCTGAATATAATGTAGTCCAGTGTATGTTGTTCTTGTTTACCTCATTTCTCCTGACTTCCTCCCTACCTGTTATGGGTGTCACTCTCCTTCAGAGTCGGCCGTGTTAGGATTCTGATATTCACCAGTCTCTGTCAGTTTGGGTTCGGGGTGGCTGTAGCATTCTCTACAAACTTCCATTTCTTTGTGGTGCTACGCTTCCTTCTCGCCATGGTGAGTTAGTACAGCGTCTGTCTTGCATGCCAATGGTTGGTGCCGTCGAGGCCGTGATAGAATAACACATAACATTTTTCCACAAAAGGTTTTTCAAAACTGTAATGCAAGTGTAAAATGAAAGAACTCTGTCATTAGTAACGCATGCATACTGGACCAGTTATATATAATTTAAGAAATAAAGAACTACCATTGTGTAGGACAGCATTCCTATTTTTCTGCACGTTAAATAAATGTATCTGTGTATATGACATTTATGTCTGAGTTAAGTCAACGTTCTTGCCAAACTGTTAAGTAATCAGGTTAGGCTTTGAGAATTAAAACACCCAAGAAGCTTCATCAGTTCAAAACATCTTTACAAACCCAAGGAAACAAGTCATTCCAGTTAACAAACCCACATGGCAGTTGAGTTTAAAGCCCCCCTACAGTCTTTTTAACATGTCACTCCTCATTCTTCTACCACTCCTCCAGTCCAAACTTGCTACAGCTGTTGTTCCACATAGAACCAAACTCAGAATAGGCTCATACTGCACAGCCACGCTAAACACAGTGCCGATTCATCACTAGAAGCAGAGATTCAAAGTCTGATTCATGCCACATTCATTACACTAAGATTAAAAGGAGAACTGGCACAGAAAAACAACATGTTTATCTGAGTTGCAGACATGTCAACATACAACTCCTGTAAATTATTCCTGTGATTTTTTTTTTTAAGGGGTAAATGGCAAGGAGTTGATCAAATGACCAGCATGAACAACTGGAACAAGCAATAATGCCCCTTTTTAATATTAAAGCAAGACCATAACATATAAAAGACAAAAGGGCATATTGTTTCCTTTACAAATGAAGAGTTGAACCGATCAAACTCAACCTCACTTACATTTAAAAACCCAAGAGTTTGCTGCTACACTATGACTTTGCCTCATTTGCCCAACAGCTAGTAGCTAATGTAAGCAGACCTAAGATGAATATAGCTGTGCAACTGTACTCTCATTATTTTGTACTTTTTTAAATGGTGCTAATCTTAGTTGTCTTTTTGTCAAAGTGGGTGATGAACAATAAAAATTACGTATTGAAGTATTGAATATGTGGACTAAAGATGAGCTGTAATTTTTTTGTAACTTCTAAAGTCAGACAAAAAAACAGACAAAGTTATTTTACTGTGGCCCCAAAACCTCAGAAATAAGTGATGCTGAAAAACTGGTCCATGCATTTGTTACTTCCAGGCTGGACTACTGTAACTCTTTACTATCAGGATGTCCCAATAATTCCCTAAAAAGCCTCCCGTTAATCCAAAATGCTGCAGCCAGAGTACTGACAGGAACTAGCAAGAGAGATCATATCTCTCTCATATTAGTTTCTCTCCACTGGCTCCCTGTAAAATTCAGAATAGAATTTAAAATCCTTCTCCTAACATACAAAGCCCTTAATGACAAGGCTCCATCGTATCTTAAAGACCTCGTAGAGCCTTATCATCCTAACAGAGCACTTTGCTCTCAGAGTGCAGGTTTACTTGTGGTTCCTAGAGTCCACAGAAGCAGAATGGGAGGCAGAGCCTTTAGCTATCAAGCTCCTCTCCTATGGAACCAACTCCCAGTCTCAGTTCGGGAGGCGGACACCCTCTCTACCTTTAAGATTAGACTTAAGACGTTCCTTTTAAAAAAAGCTTATAGTTAGGGCTGGATCAGGTGACCCTGAGCCTTCCCTTAGTTATGCTGCTATAGGCCTAGGCTGCTGGGGGGCCCATGATGCTTTGAGCTCCTCTCCTCTCCTCATTCCTGATGCACTTATATGCTGCCATTAGGTGGCATTAACTTTGTGTCTCCCCTATACCATGCTTTGTCCTCTCTCTCCCCTCTACATTTTCTGCAGGTATCCCTGGCTCCAGAGTTGTATGCCACTGATGAGCAGTCACCAACCACATCAACCTGCTCAGTCTTTGATTGTTCCTTGTATCTTATTGCTTTTCTTTTCTTTAATCTCTCCTTTCTTCACTCACTGCAACCAGTCGAGGCAGCACAGCCGCCCACTAACAGCCCAGGTCTACTGGAGGTTTCTTCCGTTAAAGGGAGTTTTTACCTCTTTACTGGGGGATTTGCTGGGTTTGTCTATAATACTATAAGGTCTAGACCTTATGTAAAATGTCTTAAGATGATCTTTTGTTATGATTTGGTGCTATACAAATAAAACTGAACCAAATTAAAGAAAACTCATGCAGGCACGGGGAAAGCATGTGAACTCCAGACAGGAAGGCTCAAACCTTTTGCTATGAGGCAACAGAGCACCACTGTGCTGCCCATAAGCACCATGGGAAATCCTTAAATGTTTAATCAGACACTGTGCAGTGTATGGCAATAATACCGACAAAAAGTGCACCTCAACATTTCACTAAACTCTATAAATATGTACATGTATATGCAAATGTGCTGCCAAGTACCATTACAACTTCCAATTCCTGCATCAGGACCCTATATATCAATTTAATCCATTTTCTCCATCTCCTCTCTTCTCCCTTTCCATCTACCAATCCTCCTTCCTCTCTTTCCACTTTTGTCCGTGACCCTCCTTTCCTCTTTCCTACTTTTGCCCCTGGCAGGTGTCCAGTGGCTACCTTGTGGTAGTGTTTGTCTATGTCACAGAGTTCACTGGCATCAAGGTACGCACATGGACCTCCATGCATGTGCATGCAGCCTTTGCGGTCGGCGTCATGGTAGTGGCTCTGACTGGCTACCTAGTGCGGGTCTGGTGGATCTATCAGATCATCCTCTCTTTATGCACCTCACCCTTCCTGCTCTTTTGCTGGACGTTCCCCGAGACACCCTTTTACTTGATAGCTAAGGGCCGTTACAAGGATGCTCAGACCCTGCTGGAGGCGATAGCTCGATTCAACGGCCTTGAATGCAAGCTGAAGGTGGAAGAGCTCCTGGAGCCAGAGGAGAGTAAGAACGGCAGAGCTCTGCTGAAGCAGGAAGCAGAAGAGGAGAGGCCCTCGCAGTCTAAAAAGAAACTGTCCATTTTGGATCTGTTTGGGAGCTGGAGGATGGCGGGCCGTACATGCACAGTGTGGGCCATCTGGTTCATCGGCAGCTTGGGCTACTATGTCTTCTCATTGGGCTCAGTCAACTTAGGAGGAAACCAGTATATTAACCTCTTCATTGCTGGTAAGTGATGTGTGGCTGATGAGTGTGGAGGTGCATGAAATAGAAGGGGGAAAGTGATAATGCTGTTGCAAAACAGTACAGCTTTTCTGCAGCAATCCTGCATAAATCATCCAAATGCACGAGTACTGGTGTCTGTGGACAGATTGGGTGACTACTGACAGCTGCTGTACTACTTTAAAACCTTTGGTTTTAAATGCAGATTTGGTTTGTCTCTGTGTGTGTCTTTAATTATGTTCTCCTTTCCACTTTGGCTTCTTTTAACACTGAAATTATGTTGTAGCCAAGAAACAAAAGCACTCTCTCTCTGTCTCTCTCTTTCTCTCTCTCTCTCTCTCTCTCTCTCTCTCTCTCTCTGCCAGCTGAATAATTTGTTGCTTTTTATCTAATAAAACATCTGTGATGTGCTGCTTACAGGTGCAGTGGAGCTCCCCGCTTATATGCTTGGCTGTTTTGCAATGGACCGAATTGGAAGGAAGAGGACTTGTGCACCATCTCTGCTCCTGGCCGGTGTTGCTTGTATGCTCATCATTGTGGTGCCTGCTGTACGTACTACAAGTGTGTGTCTGAGAGAGAGAGATAGTCAGGATATGTACAGGAAACTACATTTTATCTGAGTAATTACATGAACAAATGCAAACAGGTGACAAATGAAAACAAAAACAGTAGTGTCTTAGTAAGCTGTTGGCCCCCCACCCCAACTCTTTTCCACAGGACATTGAGGTACTAGCCATCGTTCTCAGTATGGTAGGGAAGTTTGCCATCGCCATTGCCTTTGGTCTCATCTACCTGTACACCTGTGAGCTTTACCCGACCATCATCAGGCAAGTACAAAGAAAACCATAACATGAACAGTATATATCTAAATACAATCCATTTGACTTGTCTTTTTATAGATGTTCAAACAAACACTGTTTTGTTAAAACCGATTTACCAAAGAATTAACCCAGAGAAGATTTTATAATGAATGTGAAGACTAGTTACTGTTTCCCAAAGCTTGAATATATAATTTTCACACCAAGACAGACTACAGCATAATTAGATTTTTTTCTATTGTGTATTTGTGTTTATATCCTTGACTGATTTGTTGGAGTTTCTAATTATTGTTTAAAGGGCTTAGTACTAAATGTTTTGCAATTTAAGAAAAACAAAATCATGGAAGGAAGAGTCATGATTGTCATTAGCATTGTTTTGTGTGTTTTTGTAGATCCTTCCACAGAATATCATTAAGGTTTCCAGCTCAGTATCTTTTCTTCAAGGATAAGGCCAGTCATTTTCCATATTAATAGTATTTTCAGCAATTCCCATAAAACCAACAATAAATCGCCTCTAATCATGGTTCACGTCTGTCAGTCCTGGATCAGCTTCTTCATCTCTGCCATAGACCTCCATTGCTGTGGTTGGCGTGTTTATTTGTTATGAAACACCAGTCCCCAGTATGTGTTAAAAATGTTTCCCCACTGGCTCCAAACAGCCATAACTTTTTACAGCTTCTGAAGCAAGAGTCAAGGGCCCATGCCCAAGATCTCTGGATATTTTAAATATTAGGATCGGGTGTTTCATAACGATGAAACACGTCACCCAGTGCAGCGGTGTGTTTCTCAGATGTCTTTTTTTAAACAACAATGGATGTCTGGGGCACAGATGAAAAAAATAACCCAGGACCAAGGCACCGACAGACATTAACAGCAAGTAGAGGCAATTCATTGTTGTTTAATCTCTGTATGGGGAGTGTTGGAAATACTATTAATATAGAAAACAACCACCCTTATCCTTTAACAACACATGCACAAAACAACCAGTGTACCTGCAGATATGATTCACTTTTGGTCTAAAAGGTCTAGGGCTGCTCCCAGATAGGAATAGCTGAGTCATCAGTTGCAAGACCTGTCAGTCGACTCCTGTTTTTATATATTATTATTATTATTATTATTATTATTATAGTATTGTTACTTTTTGTCAACCAGTGTGCATTACAATAGAAAGCAGCCGCAGTTGGTAGTTTGTTGTCTTCATCTCCTCATTTTGATGTGGCAACCAGCAATTTGCTCAATGCTTCCCCCTTGTGGTCGGGAGTGAATAGCCACTTTAATGGTGACTGTCCGATACAAGGATTTGCATTTAGCAAATTGCAGAATGAGGAGAAAAGGACAACAAACCCCACTAGAACAAGTCACAAAAAGGTGAGATTTATACTTTATTATAAGTGTTTCTTAAATATTGTTGTCAAGAGAAAATGTGGCTAGTTTTGCGAAGTTTAATGCAATGCGAGTCTGGTTTGTTTACCCATCTCCATTAAAATGCAATGTAAAGTCATGTGCGGAAACATTTCAATGAGGAATTACAAATAAGAGGAATTGTTTGCAGCACAAACTGGCACACATCAAACGCACAGTAACAACATGCACTGTGGTTAACTGACGGGAGAAGCTCAAACTTGTTGGTAAACTAGGCTATAACCATGTCTCAGGAGAAAAACAAAACTGCCCATAAGAGCATTGCTTCAACAGAAATGCAAGCGTGCTGCCTGTCTCATTATTCCAATAAATCCAAATGGCAGCTCCACGTTATATATCAGCAATTTAAATAGATCACAAGTTAACTGCATCATATGCAGCTGTCTTTTGTTGATTTTTAAATGCACAAATATGTTCCTGTCACTCTTTTGCGTTTAAATATAGATGTTAATGTGGTCGAAAACATCACTGAAATTCATCCCAGTTGATTTTCTGACAGTCTAGACTATGTGTGTGTGTGTGTGTGTGTGTGTGTATATTTAAAAAAAAAATGAAGAGAAAGATTGACAGTCGACTCAGAAAATCCTAAAACTTCTCTAATATTGCTGATCCCATCTATGAACCCCCTCCAGGTCTCTGGCTGTCGGTAGTGGCAGTATGATGTGCCGTGTTGGCAGTGTAGTGGCCCCCTTCTGTGTGTACCTGGCTGATGTCTGGGTCTACCTACCGCAGGTATGCACATGCTCTTGTTGCAAAACAACAGACACTACTGTGTATTTACCTTGTCTGATCTGTCACCTTTACACTCTCTACCTATTTGTCACAACTTATCTACAAGGACGTCCTGCCAAGGAAATACATTTTCACAGATTTTTTTTTTTTTTCCTTCATTCATGATCCTGTGCAGCTCATTGTGGGAATCCTGGCATTCATTGTTGGAGTGCTTACACTGTTGTTACCCGAGACCCTGGGCACACCCCTAACAAATACTCTGGAAGAGGCTGAAGCTCTGGGACGCAAGCCCAGCAGGAACAAGGATGGGTTGGAGATGAACTACCATGAAGCAAAGGCCTGAACTGTACACTCCAGGAAAACCGGAGAGACAGACACACACAGAGAGGTGCTTTGGAAAAACAGAATGGAGGGAAGAGAAAGGAGATGATGGCTGCAAACACTACATCTACACAAATAATGTAGTACATCTCAAATATTTTATTTTGTCTATCCAAACAATACAGGCATAGACAGGTGACAAATTTTTTTATCACTACCCGTTACTTTTTTTAAAATCTCAGGACATTCACTTTTGGATGTCACTGTGAAACTATCCAGTGGCTCCTGTAGGATTATATTTTACAGTGTGCACAAGAACTGCAGATGGCAGCATATTGCTGCCACCATGAGAAACAGTATGCTAAATATAATATTTAGCTATGAAACTTTCACATTCAAACATGATACTGGGGTAAGTGACAGTGGCACACAATCTGACTTGCAGCATCTCAGTAGCTCATTCACTTCAGCAGCCTCTCCCTCATCAACTCCCTGCCATACCAACTTTCCACACAGTGACCAACATTGCTCTTAGGAAGTGCCCTCCACCCAGTCTTTGAGAATCACTGCTCTGACACTTAAACCCACTGACAATAATTAGCACACAAAATAAATCATGAATGCAGCTCATGAGCTGTGATAAATAAAAAATACCCTGCACCTGTCCTGATGATATTACAGGCAATGCTGCCAGCAGGAAATTCAGTGGGTGCGCTGCTGTCACTCTCTCCAAGTTGTGCAGGGCTCACGTTAGGGAACAGAAATGATATGATCCACTCTAGGGGTGTGTGACATTATAATTGATAGATCTTTGGGCCATAAATTTGAAAGTATATTTCTCTATAAACTATACTATATGTTGATTGTTCAATGACCACTAGACGGAAAAATTGAGCAAATTCATTTTAAATAATGTACGCACTGTGCTTACAGGATTACAGCTGCAGTTGCCACCGACTCAACTCTGTCCGTCCATTGAAATGCCACTGCAGAGCTTTAAAGCCACTCCAGCTAACTCAACCGTTAGAGAACGAGTTAGAATCAAAGCAAACTCAACCCCTTCTCTTCTCCCTCCGCTCCTCCTTGTCCCTCCTGACCTGTCTGTGAATCTATGTCATATGTGACAACTACATTTTAGCAACATCTCACTTAAATGCTACATGGACTGATGTGTTATGTCCATCATAAACAAATGTGCCAGTTTCCGCTAAATGGAAAACAAATAGTGAAGTATGTTGGTGTCCTAGATTTCTCCATGCAATCTAGGTGCTAGACATACAGCACTGTACAGGTTCAAGGATCAAGGTGTCATCTCCAGATGTTTGGACCACGGACTGAAATGAAGCACAGTGTGGAGATGCATTTGACTGCTCAGCAGTACTGAAGGACACTATAGATTTCTGTCTTATATCAAACAGTCACATGGTGCTTTGATCCAAAGGAGAACAAATTCAAGACAATCAGTCTGAACAGTGATCATCACTGTACTCAGGTTCACAACAGTATGACTTTTTTGTATAAATAGTTTCATTCTTAGTATTATCTTTATTTCATTATGGAAAAATAAACAAGTTGGCTGGTACTGGAGTTGTTGCTCTCTTGATTACTACTGTACACACCTGCACTGTTTATACAGCTCTAACAATGATAGCTCTACAATGATACTGAGAAAGGAAACTAGGAATCTTTTTTTATAAGCCTTATTTGATAAATGAGCACCTTCTCAAGTTAAAGCTCTTTCTTCCGGTCTCTTGCTTTCTGCCACCATGGGGAATTGGAGGGTTCAAGGTGCCTGAAACATAGGGGAAGCTATTTCTGTCATAAGGGGAATGCAGAGCAGGTCTGGAAACAGCCGTCCAACACTACGAGCTTCCTATTTGCTAGCAGAGAGGAGGTCCCGCTGCCACAACGCCAGCACATGAACAAACCATCTGTGTTCAACTTTGGAATGTGTGTGTGTGAGCACATGCACGCATGTGAATGGAGAAGCTAAAGTAATGCGCCTCAGTTGACCCTTTAACAGCCAGGCCACTAATATCAACTTCCAGTTATGCCACCATACTAATTCCCCAAGTGGTGTTTGGCTGTGATTGGACAGTACAGAGTAAAGATTGTTGGGAATTTCCCTTCAGTGTGTGTATGTGTTGTAGCTTGGGAGTATTTTTGTGAATGCTAAACTAAGCTTTAGACTTGGAGAGAGAGAGGACATTATTGGAATGTGAGGACTCATTTCCTCAGAGGGCTGCCTGAGAGTTCACAACTCCTGTTAAGGTTTAGGGCTTAGCAATGCTTCTGCTGTAATACATACACCTAGGTAGCAAAGATTGGAACAGGGGCTAAAAACAATGACAGCAAATTATGAACTATTAGACTGAGCACATCTGGTGCTGACAAGGACTATGATATAATTTGACAGTTCGACTTCTTCAGCCTTCTACTAATCTCGAACTGAGTTAATTAACTCAAACGATTTAAGTACACAAAATAGATTCAAGTTAATCTAACTAACACTATGATATTAGTTGAACTCATATGAAGCATCACCCTAACTTGTTTAAAATTAGTACATTTAACTTTTACAGATCAAGTAAGTCTAAATTATATGTATAAATTAACACAGATATTACTACTTAAGTTTAATTTACTAAATCTTATTCCATTAAGACAAGTTATTACAATCAAGTTATGTCAACTTCAATCTTTG
This sequence comes from Monopterus albus, assembly GCF_001952655.1. Classification (NCBI taxonomy): domain Eukaryota; kingdom Metazoa; phylum Chordata; class Actinopteri; order Synbranchiformes; family Synbranchidae; genus Monopterus; species Monopterus albus. Next base: position 2,257,774 of record NW_018127889.1, on the reverse strand, counting down.
CTGTAGCTACTCAAGTCATTTGAGGAAAGTGACAATAGATACGAGTATGTCAGACAACTTTTTATTTTGTTCAAAAATTCAAAACAGAACGTAACAAAATATTTTTCAATACATTTCAACAACAAATTAGTACTTGTAACTGATGTTAAAGTATAAAGTACTGTACATAGTACAAAAAAGCTGGCAAATGTCACCACATGACATAAAAATGTTTTACCATTTAACAAGTGGTTAAATATAAAAAAGGAACAGTATGAACTGAATAAACACAAAGCAGCATTAATTTTTGGCATGCAAGCCAAATCTTTGTAAGGCACTGCAGACCTCCAGTGACAAACAGGCTCATTCCAGTTCGTTTCTCAGGGCCTGTAACTTTGGTTTGAGCTGCTTTCTGCCATCATCAAGCTTTAGGAGCACAACTTGTATGAACTCAAAGAAGCCACTTAGCTTCTCAGGATAGCTCAAATGTAGAGCATACATCAGTCCAAACAAACCCACCAGTGAGTCTGTCCAGGATCTGTGATACATAACAACTTGCCCCTCAAGGACGACTGACACATGGTTAATTTCAAAGGGGATTCCTGCAGGCACTTCTCCATTGACCACTGCCACCAAAGCCACTGGCCCCTCTTGGTCTGCCTCAGATTCTTCCTAAAAAAGAAATACATCCTTAATGCAAGTGTAATTGTATAAATGATCCAGATGCAATACACAATGACACTCTACTACATGTTGAGAGGAGTAGGAAATCTATGATGCCCTATGATTTATTTTATTAGTCATACATTAAATCCCTTTAAAGAAAAATATGAACTATCTAACTTGACACCCAATTAAATGACAGGCATAACTGTCACGATCCTGCCGTTTTGAACTCTCATCACATGTTCCTCGTTATGTTTTCTTTCTCTGATCTGTGTATCATGCCTGTGTTCTGTGTCCATGTTAAGTTTAGTTATCTGTATCCAGTTTATCCCCTTCATTGTCAGTGTGGTTCATGCCTGTTTACCTCCAGCCTGTCTGTAGCTCTGTGTGCTTCTGTTACCTGTCCTGTGATCTGTTTCATGTTAATGTCTGTGTTGTGTCCTGTGTGCTCCTTCCTGTTGTCTAGTGTATGTATATTTATCAGTTTCCTGTTTTATTGTGAAATCTGTTTTCCTGTTGTGTCTGTTTGTTTCCTCCTCAGCAATCACACCTGCACCTTGTCACTGTCTCCACCTGTGTCTTGTTATCCCCAGTCTGCCTTGTGTATATCTACCCGTGTGTCTCACTTGTCCTTTGCCAGTTTGTCGCGTCAGATTCCTGTGTAGTTTCCCTGCGTTATTCTGCTGAGCGTCAGCTATTATGGTGTGAAAGATAAAACATACCTTGCAAGTTTTGAAGACTTCTGATGAATCCTCCTTTAAATATAGTGGTAGGCCGGCGAGGGCGGCTGTTCTAGCTGCACCAATGTTGTTCTTGTCCTGTTGCACAAACAAAAACAGGGGAGGAGTTTAGAGGAGTGTAAGGTCCAACAATTATATTCAATATAAATGCAATGCATTAAAACTTGTTTACCTGCTCTTCATAAGCCAGCAAAAGTTGTTCTATCTTCTCACCAAAGATTCCGGTCTTCCTCTTTTTGTAGAGCTTCAGTAGTTTAGGTGTGTAGTTGTCAAGTGCAGCAAAGAAGGCAAAGGGTAGATTGTGATTGGTGATTCTGTGGAACTCACTGTAGAGCTTCAAGGAAAAGAACAGAAAAGGTTATAAAGATAAGCTGCAGTGTTTGCACTAGGAATCTAGCTTAAGGGGGGCGCGGGTTGACAAGGGTATGGCGCCCCCCTAATATAATGGTAGAGGAAACACTGAGCTGACAATTTGTTTTTACGCCTAAAATTCATCTAAGAGTAAAGGAAAACATACTTTTCAAACACTTTCAGATAGGGAGACATACTGTAAATATTCAGGTACTCAATTTCAACATCTTTATCCACATTTATGACAAAATGTGACTTACTTGGGCTTCACAGAAGAGCGCAGGCCATCTGGCTTTCAGTTCGCCAATGGGAGGAGCTGAACTCACAATTTCTTCACGCCTGAGTGCAAAGGTCCTCTGCATATTTTGATGGATGAGGATCATGTCTCTTTCTGCTGATGCCTTCTTAAACTGCTCCACCATTTCAAGCCTCTGGGTCTCCAGAGTGTTCTTATTTTCTCCATGGGCATGAAGTTCACTTCCCCTCTTCTGGGTCTTTTGATGTTGGCCCGAGATGCAGCAGCCTCTGGATTGGTCCTGCTGCGCTTTCCTGCATTTACAGCCACATCCTTTATGCCAGCTCTGCTCAGTTTGGTCCTGTAGTTGCCCATCTTGAAGCGCAGGCTGATATTCCAACCCTCATGCCCTGTCTTGGAACCACTTTAAGGAACAAGAAAAACCACACAGCTTACATTTCCACATTGTGCCCTCAAATAACAATAAAACCACGAAAACTTGTTTTCGTTAGCAGTTTTTCCACTGCTCACTACACTGTTCAAAAACTATGCGCGCCAAAGAAAACCGACACTATAGTTAGCGTTGGCTAACATTTAGCATTAGCTTTGTTTCTCTAAGCTCCCAAGTACATTTTCGTTGGTATATGTTCGGTATGCTATCA
>NW_018127889.1:2251447-2252224 GCF_001952655.1 Monopterus albus | reverse complement strand
CAGGAACAAGCAGCATCCCACGACGTCCTTTTTTACTATGTGTGCAGACTGGTCCAAACCGGGTGCGTCCTGTGCCGTGTGCATGTGGCCCTAAGGGCTGTACTGCGCATGCCAGGAGGTCAGGATTGAAGCGAATTTAGAGAAATTAAGTGCATGCAACTAACAGCAATATATGATCAGTACTTAAAATGTCCCAAAAATTTAAATACACTCAAAACAAACGAGTTATTCCTTGAACAATTTATTTTTGAGTTAGGTTAACTTCATTGGATTGTGTGAAAACAACTTTTCTTGAAGATTAAGTTATGTTAACTTTAATCATTTATTAAGATATACTGTTCGGGTTTACAGTGTGTGTCGTATGACTCAAATATAAAATATCAAATAAAAATCTGAAAATAGCCAGGTAACAGTATATTAACAGTGTATTTTTTCCCCTACAAGTGAACTCAAGTGTTCCCGTAGTAACTGGAAGACATTAAGGCCTGTGAAGACATGACCAGGACAGGGTCACATCATAGCCATTTTAATGAGCACGGTTTTTACTGTCAGGACAGACAAAAACGTCTTACCTTGGACAGTTTGTGGGGAGGACGCAGCCTAACGTTACATCACAAGGCCCAGCGTGGAGCTGAATGTGGTGATGATTATTCCATCTTCACCCACTGAATCTGCCGGCTGAGTGACAGTAAAGTCCATTTGTTCAGAAGTGTGTTGGTGTTTGAAAACCGGTCTGTGGACGCGTTTCAGTCGTGTGGGTTATTGTACAGATTCCTG
>NW_018127889.1:2250340-2251428 GCF_001952655.1 Monopterus albus | reverse complement strand
TTCCCACTTGTTTGCGCACCTCTTCCTCCTCCAGCTTTGATTTTTTTTTTCTTTTAAACATACTGTTGTGAATATTTGCTGTGACATGTTAATTGTCCATCTTAGTAGCTGCCACATAACTTATTTCACTGCAAACTGAAAATACTTCCTAATATTTACTCCTGAGTAGACCTGGGCCGCACCTGGTGCAATCCAACAGGTCTCAGACTTTTTCCTGTCATGCGCCCGCACGCCTCCTTTTCAGAGGCCGAAAGAATCCCGCCCACCTTGGTGTGTTTTTGGTGTTTTTTTTCCACTTTGTCACTAACAATATTTGGGAAACAGTCACTAAGTAAAGAAATGACTGCATCCCGGCTGTAGCCATAGTCCTCCGCCAACCAGTTAAGGTACAGCTTCCATGTTAAACAATGTGTTTGGTGCCAACCTGATGGTGTATTGGTGTTTTCTTTGCATTTTATGCCTGGTCTTAAATTTGTAATTTCAGTTGTAATTATATTTGTAATACAAAGGTGAATTAGTATTTTATTTATTTTTTGCATTCTCAGAACTTTGGTCTTGACCATATAAAGAGTTTATGTAAAGTGTTTATCATGATGATTGCTTGATCAAACAAATGGCAATGAAGGGGACAGACCCCTGTGACAGGCAAGAATAGTAGAGAAATACAAACTGTCTACTTTTTAACAGCAAAACAAGACTTATTCAAAGTGGTTTGTGTGAAAATGGAGTTGAACTCTGAGTTCAGGGAAAGTCATGTTTTCACCTAACCTGCTTTAACCTGCGGGGTTTTAAATGGTTTTGAATGTTACTACGGTGGCCTGTTAGCTTACAGCACATTTGACTGACAGATTGCGATTTTGAATGTAAACATGCAGAAAGTTGAACTCTGCAGCATTCAGAGCCGTGACGTCATCGGGCTTTGATCTTCGTGACGTCACCCAGTCTCGCGCAGCAGCTCACCTAATAACTGCAGCTTCACAGGCAATCAGACCACTTCTGAACTTCAGTAGAGGTACCGCGCTGGTGAGCAAGAGAGTTAATACTCGACAAACAAACGTTTAACAACATCTATTCAGTGAAATACTTCG
>NW_018127889.1:2215742-2246064 GCF_001952655.1 Monopterus albus | reverse complement strand
AAAAACCTCTCCTGGAATCGCAACCTTAACGTGGTGGAGAGGTTTGTGTGTCCCAATGATCCTGGGAGCTGTGTTGTCTGGGGCATTAGCCCCTGATAGGGTCTCCCATGGCAAATTGGTCTCAGGGGAGGGACCAGACGAAGAGCGATTCAAAAAAATATACTTTATTACTTCTTTTTGAAAATAAAAATCTTTAAACTACATTTATGCTGTACCCTTGTTGTTATCAAACTCTGATTACTCTCTTGCAAAATTTTCTTTGATAGTTTTCCCTGAAAGGGTCGTTGTTCTTTGAGTGTCACTCCTCATGTTTAACACTATATACGGTAGTTGTGCAAATTACAGTACACAAACTGTAAAATGTTCACTGCTCAGTGTTTTCAGTTGTTTTTACTTTCAGTGGCGACATTTAGGACATGAAGTGGGCCTATGATTACCATGTTCAATGTGTCTAATAATTGTCTCTAACTTGTCCTCATGACCACGTTTCACTCCTTTTACACAAGTTTTTCACTGAATGGTCGGCTGTGTTCTCACTGACAGTAGAACTATGGAAGCTAACGAATTCACAGAAGATTCACAGTGACCTGCAGAATGACACGAGTACCAACCAACTGCTGTATTGACTCCTGTGCACACAGTATTAATCAGGTGGTCATAATGTTGTGGCTGATCAGCGTATTGTATATGAAACACACTCCTTTTACCTGTTTATGAGTTGGGCAATTGATCCAAAATTGTGGGCCATGTTGAGAGCATGGACATAGCTGACAGAGGGCAGGCTCAGGTACATCTGCAGGGCCTGCTGCCTGTGCTGCCCTTTAACCTCCAGCGGTACAGCAATACCCTGACCTTTACGCTGCTCCAGTTGTGCCAGGTCCACCAGCAAGCCGGCGCTCTCTTCGGCACCACGGCTCCACAGCAAAAGCACCCCGCTGCGCACCAGCCCCACTAACGTGCTGTCATAGAAACGTGTTCGCTGAAACGGACGTGATGCTTCACCTGAGAGAGTGACAGTTATCGCAGATAACAAACATGCATCAAATCAAATCAAATCAAATTTTATTTGTATAGCGCCAAATCACAACAAAAGTCATCTCAGGACACTTTACAAAGTAAGGTCTAGACCTTACTGTTATCAATATTATTACATAGGGAAAACCCAACAAATCCCCCTTGAGCAAGCACTTGCATGATGTCACTCAGTTAAGACTTTGAAGGAATTTAATACAAGATATTACATTTATTAGTTTATTTATTAATTAATTTATGGCAAAACAGGCTATGATAGTGATAATCACTTTTATTGACCAAGTATGTTACGCACAAGGACTTTGTCTCAGGTACAGAACCAATGGCGACGCTGTCCCTGCGCCGCTCCGCCATCCGGAGCAACTTGGGGTTCATTGTCTTGCCCAAAAACACTTCAACACATGGACTACGGAGAACGGGAATCGAACCCCTGACCACTCTACTTCCTGATCCACATGTACAGGGAGATATCTTGTCTTCACTTAGAGAATATTTTTACAGAGGAACAGTACAGAGAGTTTTGTCATATCGTCCTTGATTCAGTGTGGGCGTTTGTGCCAAATTTGAAGGCATTCCCTGGAGGTGGCCGAATGGATGGACACACGGACAACCCTGTTTATGTTTATGCCACTGAGGCACAGGCTCAGAATCAATCTTCAAGTAATGCACAGACAATAACCGCAATAATTAGAGGCCATTTATTTTGAAGACTGTAAAATGATGGACTGCATTAGTTGTTTTGATTCAGTTTTCAGCTGCTGATTTAAACCCATTCTAGACAGCCTTATATCCAGAATGGTTTCATAGCCACCAGAAACCAAAGATACAAATGATCAAGTTATTAAATACTTTTCCTTCCTGAGAATCATATCTGGAATGCAAATGAATACAAAATAATAAATTAAACTGCCAAAAAACAAAACAAAAAAAAAGAAAAAAAGAAACTGAACACAAACCAGCACAATGAAAAGGTACAGACAATGGAGATTAGTGTGGTAGAGCAAAGTACATAGTTGACAGTCACATATTAGCTTATGGTTACTGTTCTCTGGATGGCTTTTTTGACACAAGTGATGAAAAACATGCACTGTGAATAGCTGCTAGAGAATTAGAAATCAGTGTTAGCTGGGATCGATAACACTTCACAGACTTTTAAGATAATATTTTGAGCGCGAGAAAGAGACCAAAATGAACCCTTAAACTATAACGTACTCCAATTTGAAATTAAAGGCAGATTAATATCCAGTTTTGTGACCAAATTCCTCATTTTGCAGCAGAAATTCAGGAAAAGTCACTTCAGAAAAAGTGCAGTATATTCATACAGTTCTGTAAAGCGTTGCAGTAGAAGCACTGATGTTTGGCAAGCTCAATCTTTTACACTTTGGATTAAACAAATTATACTCCAGAAAGGCTTTTTATTTTATTTTTTACTCATAACTGAGCCTACATTCTCCACCCAAGTAATACATCCATGCTAAATTCACTGCTGGTTTGGTCAAACTCAGTCATTCATGCAAACATAGTTGGAATTCTTTGAATTCATAGTCGAGTGCTTAATGTTTAACCCTCATTTAAACCTAATATCTTACAAATTAAACAAAATGTTATAAACCAATATTATAACATGACTTGACTATGTCACACTCCAGCTGTGCCAGACGTTCCTGTCACAGTTACAAATGTTTGGCACTTACCAACAGTCGTGGATGACTAATATACATAAAACACTTTTGTAACTTTTTAAATTTGTGGATACCATTTCTATTCCAGGACATGCATGGTCCTCTCTCCTGGGCAATGTCTCTGAAGTCCTGTCCAAGAGTATGCACGCCAATGTCCAATATGTTCTAACACACGTGGATTTCCACAACTTGCACTAATCTCTCCTGGAGATCACAGCAAGTTTTTTTTTTTTACATAAACCCCCAAAACAAGCTCAAATTAAAACAAAACTTGAGTCAAACAAACTGAGCTTAAAATTATTTCCCAGGGTTGTTGGTTCATTTTTAAATGGAGCATTTTGTCCTTACAATTACTCAACCCTACAGTTCTCAGTGCCAACACAGCTCGTAAAAATACGAGCATCAGGATCCGCAAACCCCTAAACACTTTTCTTGGGAATGCTGAAAGATGGGGAATGCTCCCCTTTTGCCCTCAGGCTTTCTCCAGCCAATTTTAGCCAACCAGCTTTTTTGTACTAGATCTACTGTTCACCATGTGGCCCTTAGGGATGGACCAGCCAGGCGTTGGCATCGTCCAGCTCTGTATCCAGCTCCTCGTCTTCTTCCAGAGGCTCTGGGGTTCGGAGGGCCAGCTCCCGGAGGAAATCGGGTGAGTAGGCGGGGGGCTGGGAGACAGACTTGAGGCCAATTTTTTTCTTCATGAGGTGGAACTGCTCACGGATGAAGTTGTAGAACTCATACTCATAACGCATGCGGTGATACAGCACCTGCAGGGCCTCTAGAGAGGGCATGTGTTTACGAACTGTGCCTGTCATGTTCCCCAACTTCCTGTAGTCTGCAAGGAAAAAGTCCAAGAAGAAATCAACTGGATACAATTTGACAGGAATTCAATCAAAGAATCATAATATATATCATTTTAAGAAAAATACAGATGGCAAAACAATTTTTTTGAAGAGAACAACAGAGAACATTTTGGAATGTGAACATACCAGGGCTCTTGTAGATGTTGAGTACTCCAGAGAAGTAATGAGGTAAGAGCCTCTCCAACAGGAGCAGAACATCCTCCAGCTCCTCCAGGATACCCACAAGGAGGTAGTTCTCCAGCACATTCTGTTTGGCCCTTTCCAAAGCCCATACTCCTGGCTCCCTGGTGGAGAGAGAAGGAAAAATGAGAGTGGGAAACAGACAGACATATAACAAGACAAAAACTGAGAAGCCTTACAGGGCAAGACATGAAAAACCGCCAAATTACACAAATGTTTCAAAGAGCAAAATTCTTGGGGATGACAGTTGAATCTGTAGATACCTGCACTGAGGATGTTGCCCACAGAAGTATGGAATGATGTAGAAAACTCTGGGGTTGGAGCACTCAGGGTAATTCTCTAGAATGCACACATTGATATCCTGAAAGCAGACAAATACATACAAATCCATTAAAATAGACAGTATACTTTCATTTTGAGTTTTCTTTCCAATTACAAAAAAGAGAAAGCTCAGAAAGAACTGTAAAGATTCGTTTCTGCCACTAGAGGGGGCACTTCACCAGCAATCTGTGAATTCAGACTCCTTGATATTTATAATCTGAGAAGCCAAAATGCTTTGCTTTAACAACATCCTGTGCACAAAGATAAGTTCTGCCCCCTTACCTCAGCTGCCCTCAAAGAGGCTGAGGTGCTAAATAAGAAAGCACACAGTTGTGTATCGGTTCAGGTTCCACTGGGGGGAAAACAATTTGTACAGTATTTACACATTTTATGACAGAAGTGAAAACCAAATTAGATCAGTTAAAAACTTCAAGATGTGTCTTGTCTGAATGTGGTGTACATTAAATAACAAAAGGGGAAAAATCTGGAAAAACTAAAAACACCCATGATAGAGTGAAGCTGGCCAGACACTGAGGGTTGTGAAACCAACAGTCAAAGCCATGTCGTAAGCTTTATTATGGATGACTACAAGTCCTGAGCAACAAAACACTACATTACTCACACACAGACAGGCCACATGCTTGCTCTCACGTAAGCACACATACAGCAGCTCAGAGCAACATGTATGAGGAAAACACTTTTGACAGGTCTGTGTATGACAGACAATGAGATGTAAAAGTGTAATGATTACGTCAAAGTTTGCAATTTAGATTTAAGCCCTGATGATGGCTCATTTAAACAGAGCAATTTATCAAAGCCAATATTCAGGCCAACACAGAGTACATCACAAAGTTGAACTTGAGTAAGACAGGGCCAGAGGCCCAGACCTTCCCAGAGGATGCAGACTGGTGCTGAGGGGAGGATGTAAGGAGCCAGCATTGTGAACACTGGAAACCGTGTGACTGAGCTGTAAAAACACCTCGCTGACAAGGGTGTAAACATGGATAAAGACAAGAAGCCGTGTGTATATGACCATACATTAGCTCAGATAATGTGCCTGATGCACAGGTAAAAGTTAGTTTGCCTTCACAGCCAATGAGAATTCACAGCCAAAACAGTATATAATAATTAAAATACAGTATATCATACATGTGATAACTATACATCTGGATTTCTTACAAGTGTCTACCACAGTAGCAATGACAGGATGAGTGTGAGGGCCCACACAGATGTTTATGTACAGTACATAAGCTAGAATGACATAAATTATATACTTGGTCAGTTATTTTTTTCCTTGCAGCTGAACTCTGGTGCAGTTGTTTTTCTGATTCACCAAGCAACAGCAGGGAATGTTTCAACTTTGACTGTCTACTCTGAGCTCCGCTACGCACTGGGAACATGACTTATTGGTGATCAGTGAAGCAAACCACTGGAAAGCTCTTCAAAAAAACCATAACAAAACCCCAGAGGAACCTAAAACAGTTGTGCTGTTGTTAGTGTACAGGTCATGTCCGTGTGATAAGTTTGCTCTGCTTCGATTCATAAGTTCAAGCATAAATGGTTATTATTTTGTGCGGTATTAATCAAAGAATGGCAGTGTCAGTACATCCACTGTCTCCTTGCCCTGCAGGCTATAGTCTCCTGTCTGTGATGAGTGTTGGATTTTCTCAAAAGCTTCAATAAAAATAAAAACAGCGGTTTTGGCAGCATATAAACTATAAATCTCATGCAGAGACAAAGGTTTGAGAAAACCAATATGAGTAAAAAAAAAAAAAACAGAAGGGCAAGCCAGAGTCAAAGAAACAGAGAAAGGTATGCAGGAAGTTCCATGTTTTGCTCCAATACTTGATACAGGACCCTCATGCATCAACATTAGGGGACCTCTGGGAATCCAGCCACAACTCCTTTCTACAGATTAGAACTACACACAATCAAATCAACATACACATGGAGGCCAGGCAATACGCACTCTCTTTAGAGAGGCCCATTAGTATTTCAAAGACAGCTCCTGTGCGCATACTCACAGGCCCATTGATCCTGTTCTCATTGTGGATTAGGCTAACTGAGCAGTCACAGGCTACAACTGTTGCAAAAAGGTCCTAATCTTTATAATGGTGCCCTCTTCATTGAATGGAATGTATGCATGAGTTAAATCAGGAGTAACTGATGACGCAGACCTTTCCCATGAGACTGTGTGCCTCAGTTTTCACCAGGGGCGGTGCATGAAAGCAGTACGCCTGGGTCAAATCACATTTAAACCTGTACTTTTTTTCCCCACTTGAGGGAAGTAGAAACACAACACAGATGTATTTTCACCTTCAAGTCAGTATGCTGAACATGTTGGTAAGCAGCTGCCCACACATCCAGGAGACACAGAGAAACATTAGCATTCATATAAAATCATGTGTCTGGCCACCTGATGAATACAAACCCAATGTTAATTTTCTCCAGAGTGAAATATCTGACTCCACAGCTGCTTAATGTGCCACTATTTTCACTGCCATTTGGCAATGAGCAGGTAGAGTACAGTTTTTAGAGGGGTTTCATTGGAAACAACTGCTTACTGCGCGTGACCATGTTAATATAAAAATATCGATTACAGCCACTTTAAACTAATTCTTAGCATTTGACTCTTTAACATGCCAGATGGGTGGGTCCATTGGTTCTGGAAAACATGATCTGTCAGGTTGCCAATCACAGACGTCAATGCAAAACTCACATGAAGATATTTTCTGTTCCTCTTTAGTCAGTTGCACCTTAGATAGATACAGCACATTCCTGTTTCTAATGTAAAGGTGTTCCATGACTGAAGCTACAGTAGTAGTGTCTCTCATTATGTATGCACACTGAAGCTACAGTAGTAGTGTCTCTCACTATGTATGCAGTTTGAAAGTATGTGTCATTGTAAATGTGTTGTTTGGGTTCAGTAGAGTCACAATATCATACTGTATTTTGCATGTGCTTGATGCATACTCACGTGTAGGAACATAAGCATTCACACACACTTTACTTCGTGGTGAGGCAGATTCATCCCTTTCAGCTGCTTCCTCTGTATTTATCACAACATAACCTGCTTTGTTGCTAATTAAATGCTCATAATTAAAGTTTTGAGTGATGGTGTTCAATCGTGTGTGTGTGTGTATGCACGCTATGTGCTCTACTGTTCATCTTAGTGTTGTGGGTGGGTGTAGAAAGGGGAGTGAGGACTGAGGTGAGGAATGTCTCATCAACATGTGGATCAGGTTCTCTCAGCCCTGAATAGCAAACCGACAGTGTTCTTTCATTGACACCTGTCATACACACCCAGCACAGGGCAGACAGGGCTAATGCACACAGGCAGGCGATATGTCCAAGGCTAGTATGAACTCTGAGGACAGCAGGGCAGTCACACACACAAATATTTGAAATGCTATATCATCTCTTCTCTTATTATATTTATTATATCCTTATATATTTTATTATATTGCTGCATTTGCTGCTTAAAGTGCCTTAGATTTTGTGTTACTTATTTATCTACTTTATATTTTATTTGTATTTTGTGGCATTCATGTGGACGGCAAAGTAAGAATTTCATTGTATAGGGAAACACGTTTCCTAATTGTGCATATGACAAATAAACACTTTGACTTTGACTCTTGGCCTAAAATATGAGTTTACTCTTTCCACAACAAACTGAACCTTAAAGCTCAATGTAAAGCCTTATTTTTAGACGATTATATTAATTTGGCAGGACTTAAAAATACACTGTGGTGACTAAAGGTGCAATGACACATACTGTTCTAATTATTAAATACACACATACACATGTTTAATTGCACCCAGTCAGACTCAAGCCAGAATGACATTCACTCAGTACAGCTGCTGATGTGGCCTCGTTGGGTCTCCAACAGAATAAAGACCTGTGGAAGAAGGTTTCCCTCTGTTTTTTTCCTAGAGATTTTAGCCATTAAATCTGGGACAGGCATTGGCATAATCGATGGACTGACCTGTTTTCATTGCCACAACAGTTTCTGTTAATTCCTCAATAGAGGCATTAAGTCCCTGCTAACTGCACTGCATTCAAGTAGCTCCTTTACAGTATAAAACACACACATACAGACAAAAAAATTGCAACTTAAAAATGAAAGTAGGCCTCCCCAGTGGGGGAGGCCTATTCTGTAAATTATGAGACACATTGCCTAGTGTGGTGCTACAGGGGTAAACAATGTTGCCCGGCAAATGTAGGATAACAAGCTTCTGATGTGGTCATACTAAATCAGGTCTCTAATTCGAATCTTAATCAGGTTTAAATATTGGGTTAGCATGGGGCTGCCATGGCCTTACAATCTGCCTTTCTCCCTCCGGTAACGCCATATGTAGAACATCTTCAAAGAGAGCAGAATGTGTCTTTAATATATCTCTGCACTGACTAAACATTCTGTTGCTTATATTTTAGCACTGAGGAAGTTATTTAATCTCAAGATAACAAACAGAAATACAGAGCTCTCGAACACAAAAAATATAATCACCTGGCAGACACAGGATATGCTGTTTATTAGTTATGTAACGAATAAATGGATGCGGAGATCACTTGTGATGAAAAAAATGAATGTCAGCAGAATCTTCTTGTTACAGTCTTTTGTGGAATATTATACACTGTACAAATAGTCATTATCATTATATCTACAAACACCCCAATTGCGCTATGATTACAGTGCACATTAAGGCCATAGCAGAACAAGAAATTAGTGTTAGCGCTGTCCCAAATTGCAATTGTTTGAGCTCTGGATATTCAGTGGTAATAATCAGTGAATTTTCACACGTGGGGGTGAGATGGGGGATTTGAATAATCGAATCTTAAAACTGCAAACCAATTACCTACCCAATGAACGAATATCCAATTATTCTGATATTTGGGTCCAGCCCCAGTTAATGTACATGATCTCAAAGCAGCTGGAACCAAGACAGCTACAGATTTAAGGCACTGTTATTGGCAACCCTGTGACTTAAGACATAAAGTAACTGTGCAGCTCTGCCAAATACTGCAAGCATATTAGTATTCCAAACGATAAACATCCGTGACAATGATTGCTAATGTGCATATGAGAGTAAATGGCTTTGTAGGCAATGGGACTGAGATGGAAGGTAGATAGACGGCAAAAAGATTCCACATTTAATTGACTCTTTACATACTATTGTAATGTAGCTTCTAACATTATCACCCAGCAGGCCCTGGTGCCTGCATAATATATGACTACACTGGTGTGTGAGAGTCTAGCAGAGAGACAAAGTTCTCCTCAAAGTACACCTCACATTTTCATTTATGTGTTAACAGTTAGCAGACTCATATCAATAGAAACTTCTAACACTTAACATTTTCAGATCACTAGCAATTCGAAATTGAAGTCAAACAAATAAATATAATAATAATAAGACACCATTAGAAACACACACACCTATAAACAACCGCAACATGTAAATCTCAAATTTATGCTTTAGCCAGATACAATAATCAGTCACTGCTGATACTTGGTAAGGTCTTACCAAGTATCTCTCGTCGTCTTTCATCCCTGGAGTGCGGATGAGGTGGTTCTGCTCTCCTCTCCAGTCACCAAAGCGACGGAAGAAGTAGTTGGAGAGGAACCGGCTGATGGGGTCCCGGATTATGTTAATATAGACAGGCTGCTCTAGCTTGAACCTAACAAAGACAAATAAAATTGTAGGTTAGCACCTGTACACAACTCCCCTTCAGAATGAAACAAGCTACAAGTCAGTGCATTTACAGTACCTGGTAAAGTTGAGGAAGTGAACATGTCGTGTATAGAGGAATGGCTGAGGGAAATTACTGATGTTCTTCATCAGATCTACCTGAAATAAATAAAAGTCACAGAGCTGATTTGACTTCTCTCACGGAGTTGGTGTGTGTAAAACATAGTATTGAAAAGTAATATAACAAGTAGTGTAATGAGTTACTTTTGACAGAGAGTAATAAGTTAAAAACAATTATTATTAGTAGTATTTTGAAAAGAGTAATGAGTAATATATTCAATTTTTTGAGTACCAAGCCCAACACTGCATGTCAGTTACATTTGTGTTTCACACCCTCCTTCCTCTCTGCTCAGTACATTTCCACTCATGCTGCTTCCACTTTCTGTGGAAGTCTTTGTATTTATAAATATTAAAAAACTTTCATTAGTGTTGTACTTGCCCACGCTGGCTCCCTCCTCAAGGCTACACTCTGCCTCTATTAATCCATTCTAGATTTAATAAAGTTTTTTGAGCGGACCCTGAGTTCAGATCAGTTAGCCCAGAGCTAACCCCCGATGTTTCCTCCCCCACACCCAGGTTAATTTGTAGGCCCTGAATATGTTTGGTGAGTGTGTGTATTTTCTGACCCACACCTCTGGTCTGTCTGGCCAACCCACACACACACATTTACCAGAGAGAGCTGCAGGAAGGCAGAGGGAAAGTGGAGGACAGCCTGAGATTCCAGACATACCTAAAACCCCCCGACCCCAGCCTCCCTCCTTCCTGAGCCCCCATGGCGTCCCCACAGGGCTCATCAAGGAAGATGGAGGAAGCGCCAAAACCACAGAAAGGTATGACTGCTGCCCTTCTTTCAACTCCAATTAATCTGTCTCCACATATTAAAAATTATGAGCCTAAGTAATCAACACATGTGGTAGACACACATATGGAGGTCAGCCACTATACAAAAGTACTCAGAGGATCAGTCCAGATCTTACAGCAACTGCCAAAACATGTTTATGTATCTTCTTAAAGAGTCCTCATAAACAAGAAGTGAGAACATTACACCAAAATCAATTTAAATTTCAGAAAAAAATAGCACAACAAAACAAAACTTTAGCTGTCACTTTTAACCAAACCTCTTCTAGCAGCCAAGTCAATTCAGTCCTCTATAAGTGACCAAAAGCAAATTATTCCATTGAGTGTACTGTAGCTGCTGAGATGCTACTAGCGAATAACCATTTACAGATTTCACTTGTACTGGTGCCAGACATTTCTTGCTGTTTGCGTATTTGCGGCTAAGTGATGCAGACACACAAGTTTCATGGCTCTAGAGCATCTGTCTGCTGGTTAACATTCTTGGTAAGAGGAAGGAAAGAGGATCCCACATTAACACAGACAAACGCACAAGGAAGATGCTGTCGTTCTATTTCTGGAGTGTTTTAAAGAAGTCTTTTCTTTAGAAAATGAAACCTCTCTTCCACTGAGCCTATTCCCTCAGCATTTAAAGGGTCACTATGGGTCAAAGGTACAGATGCTATACAGGATGCCTCAAATCTGCAAAAGCTCTGCAAAATTTCTGATGAATAAGGCATATTCTGTTTTTGGCAACGCATACACAAGACATGAACCCTGGGAAAAACCCACTGGCAGACTAGCGGGACAGCCAGCAGGAAAACACTTCAAAAAACTGCACACCTGAGTCAGAACCACAACTGATGAGACCAACATGTCTAAACTTGCATCTGGATCTGCATAAGTCAACAAGCACAGACATACACAAGCAAACAGACACGCAAAAAGATGGAGAAGCTTTACAGAATCACACACGAACACAAGCACAGACATACACTCTTTAACAGACCTCCCTTGCACAGACACTAGAATGCCTACATTCTTTCTGAGCAGCATTGCTCGAGACCATTCACAGAGATGTTTTATGCCCAGAGAATTAATGAGCCTAATGGTGTTCTGCAGCCGCTGTGTGCGCAGCCTGCATTTCAGGGCGTAAACAAGTAGCTATTTCAATATTGGCTTAACATTTACATCAAATCGGTCAGCGATGGTTGTACATATTTAGCATCTGTGACTGACCATTCACAAGCAGCAGCAGCTTATTCCTAAAAGATGCTGTAATGTCACATGAGGATGTGAGTCATCGCTGCAAAACGCCCACATGAACACAGAGTTAAATCACTTTCTCACTCCGATGACTAAAGAAGGTATCTTATTACCGGGAAATGTTACTGAAAGAAGAGTGTGTTAGGACGCACGGCCTTGTTCTGGTTCTGAAGATTAAAAATATCTCTGCTTTCAGTTTGACTGGAAATCACAGAGTTGAAAAATTCTGAGATTTAAACAATCTAAAGAGAGAAATTGTACCTTTATGAGCACTTTTAATTTGTGTGCATTTTGCTGACAATACTTCTGTATATCTGCTACAGGTAAATAGACATTTAAAAACTATTTATTTCTTCAGCAATACCTTATTTTACAGGTCTGTAAATTCCAGGACAGAAGGTGATCTACACATGCAAAATGTTAAATACGTCCATAAACAACCATCCAATTCAGCATAAATGAAGAATATCATTTCAAATAATTAATAAATAAATAGTAAATATTAACTGGGATTCAACAATTTTTTTCATGGAAATTCATCTGGAAGCCAATAACAAAGTCAACACACAAATAAATCTGTCTTAGAACATTGTCCCTGTTTTTCTGTAATTAATACCAAACTATGAGGTACTTTCTAGGAAACTTTCAAGAAACCATTAGCAAATAGAGGACCTGTAAAGCGTTAACATTTCTTCAATCACTGGACTGCAGCTCAGTAACACTTCAGTGCTGTTAGTTGCTCTCACAGTGGCCTGACCCCAAATTACCTGCTTGAAATAAGGCTCTGTAAGCTTTCCTGCCAAACTGGGGCTTTATTTAGAACTAGAGTTTGGAGTCATGTCTGCATCAAAGCACACAGTGCCTTGTCAATTTGTAGTAATGTAGTTGGAAAATAAAACATCTCTGTAGTTAGTGTAAAGACTCAGAGAAAGATTGAGTCGCTATAATGCCATTTAGTTATGCTTTATGCCCATTAGCATCTGTGTTGGCATTCTCACTGGCACAGACCAGCATGTCTCAAATGGCTGCGGTTTTATTCAGCGAAAGCAGTTTTTCCTCTAACTCTAATGCTCATGTCCATTCCAGGAAATAGTAAAAGGACATTCTTCATCCTTCAGGTCTTATTCTCACAACAAAAGTCAAACGCTGAATGAGCACCTGTTACTGTTGTGCTCATTGTGACTACAAAATTAAATGCACACAGGTTTTTAGTCAGCTGCTTTCTGGGTTTTGAAATGAAACTAAAAATGACCTAGGGCTGACTGAAGTTTACTATATTTATATAGAGATGATGAACACAAAGTGCTAGCTTTCAAAGTTGGATCTGAGGACCAAAGAATCCTGCAGGAGCATTTAAGACCCTTTTCTAACTCCCACCTTCTTGTATATGTAACTAACTGTAACCATAACACAGAATTACTCATTTACATGCCAGACTGTAATGGCAATATAATAAAAATGACTTTTTTCCCATCTTTAAATCCAGCTACTGCACTATCACCACATTTATCTTACTGTACCTGTTCATGTTTAGTGAGGCGTGTTTTATTATGGATGTCAGCGGAGACCAGGTTGAACTGGTTTTTCTCAGCCAGTAACCTCAGTAGGATGACCACTGTCCGGCTGCCACACTTCCCCACACGGTTATAAACCACCTGGCTGGGAAATGGGAGCACCTATAAACACACACACACAAAAGAGAAAAAGTGAAAAAAGTAATTTACTGATGCTCTTTGGATTTACATAGCTTCTGATGTGAACACTGGTACAAGGAGGAAAAAAAAAACAGGAAACCCATTAAACTCTGGCTGAATTTTATTGCCTCCTTTTCTCCAACCTTTGACCTTTGTCACATATACTGGAGCTGAACTCAGCTGACCCTTAACCTATTCCCCTTCCCTAAAAACAGTAGGCCTGCATGCTTTTACCATAAGTGCTCAAGGCTTCGGCTTTCACCAAATTCTATGAATCATAGATTCTGCTCCAGCATCTGCAAAGTGATAATGACACAACCTTTTAGTGTCTTGCCACACACACACACACACACACACACAAGCTACAGCAAGCATACATACACACCTCATGACTCAGCAATTTAACAACTAGCTCAGCCAGGATTCAGATGCTTAAAGTGGAAGGAGGAATTCTTCTTACTGTAAAACTTTGTTTCACTTTGGAAAACAGGCTTGTTACAGTAAATGTCTGCTTAGACATGTGTATTGAGCATAAGACTCGTTTTAGCACAAGAGCAGCACGAATTTATTTGGCAATTACCCCTAAGGACCCAGGAGAGTTACCTTAGGTATCAAGGTTATTTGAGTAAATTTACCAGTATGCACATGAGAAACAAAATGAGCATCTGTTAAAGGAATTAAGTGGGAAAAATGGGAGAGAGGCACACAGGTCACATGGAAGAGTTCTCTACAATGTGATAAAGAGCTACTACAAAAAACAAAGACAGATCAGTTCTGTTGCTGCCGTGAAAACTGTTTTCCCTCATCTCTTCAAATGAAGACTTCCTAAAAATCAGGTGGGGGTGGAAATACATGGAGCAGTGACCGTGCTTTTCCCATCGGGGGTTTTCTGGATATCTCACAGACAGCAGACTGTGTTTGAAAGCAAGTCTGACTAAATTAACTAGTTCACTGGCTCACGGGGTGGCTAGTTTTAGAGATGGCTGAATGACCGACTGGCTCATTGGCTGTTACAAGATGAATCTGAGTCTTCACCTGCTGGGTTCTCTCTCCACTAGGACATGAAATTTATTTCTTGTCTTTAATTATTCCAAATGCTCTGTAGCTCTGCTGCTGCTGCAGACAGTTTCCACACCACAGAACTCCATGTAGCCACACACACACACAACGATGTTGTCCTATCTCATCCAGAAGCAGCAGTCCCACCCAAGGGCAGGCTCGGTAAAAATGGTGAGGGCCTCTTTGAGTATTTGCCGAGGGCCTCTTTGAATATTTTCCAGCACTCAGAGGAAACACGAGAACACGAAACAAGAGAATAAAGAGCAAAGACAGAAAAGAGAGAGAGATGAAGAGGAGGAAGAAAAACTACAGGGAAGAAGGTTATGACAGGTCACTAATCCCACTTCCTCTTTGTTTTCACCAGAATCTAAACATTTTACTGGATGTCACTGGTTTGACTCAATGTGAAACAAGCTCCACGGGCACATTTGTCCCAGGTTGAATATGTGTATAGTGGAAAAACAACAAGTTTTGTTGACATACATGCTTCAGCTTAGCATAGTCACCATTTGCTATACTGTAAAATACAATGGTATTGTTAATAAAAATACACAAAATAATAATTTTATTAATCAAAATAACCTTTAAAGTTCACTGGTGTTCAGAAACAAACAAAAAGCAAAAAATGGGAAAAGATTGAGAAAATAGGCGCCGTTCTCTTGGACAGCAGTCCAACATTCCTCAGCGCTTGCCAAGTAAATAGACACTTCTCACACTTATCACAATAATGAGACAGATGAAATATATGCAGTGTTTTGCAGGACGCCAATCCCTGCTGATATGATAACAAATGACTGGGTCAGACCTCTAACAGCCCTGTGCTGTGTAACACAACAACAACAACAACAGCAGACATGCCATCAAAAGTCCAAATCGCCCACTGACACTGACAGCATTGAAAGGTAACCTTTAACTTTGGACTATTGTTGTTCCCACTGTGGAGATTTTAAGTTTCAGATGCATACTGTGAGAAACGTTCACAGCGTCAGTCAGTAAGTATTACATAACAGGGTTGATTTGTGCTGCGTCTGATCTGGACGCTCCTACTCCTGGGTTCATTACTCACTACTGTCAAATGCCCCTCCAGCCCTGAGTGAGGAACAGCATGTTAGGGTCTGAGTCAAGTCGCACTGGAGATTTTCAGTGCTTCCTGTTATTAATGATCAGTCCATTCACTTCAACTCCCAAACCGGATGGAGGGAGTCTCGCTGCGCTAAGTGGCTATGACAGCAGAGTTTCCATCCAAGTATGTGAATTAAGATTTTCAGTTATTGAGAAGAAATGGGAAAATCTGACTGGATTTCCCCAGTACCTCCACTAATGTTTTACATATGATGTCATGCAGAAACCTTGTGTGTGAGACAAATGGAGATTGAAATGCTTTTCTTGAATAAGCACTCTGTCATGCTTTTACGATTTTAAACTGTGCATTCTAATGTTTGCAAATGTCTTCTAATTTTAGTAAATATGGAAAATATGAGCTCACAGCAGCATCATAACTTAAAGATTATCTTCTGGCATTGCCTAAATAATTTAAGTGATACAGAGGGACTACAGAATAACTCAATGGCAGCTATAAACTGTTCCAGATCTAGTGCAACTGAATAATTAGGAAAAACATATTAGGAAATATGTTCCATAAAGTAATATTTAGAAACGTGTACTATGCAGATGTTCTTGTCATGCTTCCACACATAGACTCAGAACTATTTGGAGAGCTGTGTGGCTGTTCCATACGCTTTCATTTTTGTTGAGCTTTCAGCTCAATTTGTAATCATCCCCTACAGTTTGTGTACCAGAGAGAGCCTCGGCTTTCTGTGAGCACATATGCTGCAATGCAGAGAGACGTGGCTGAAGTAGCACTTGCCAGTGAGTAGTCATCATCTGTCTGGGGGATGAAATGACAACAGATATGGAATCAGTCAAAGCTATCCGCTAACACATAATCACTGTCACAGAGCCAGGGTGAAAGGAGGCGGAGAAAAAAAGTTGATTCAGTTCAGACTTAGGGGTATTGACTGGGGCTTCAGAAATAAATGCTACATTGATTTCAGTTATATCTGTGAGCAAAGTGAATAGTTTTTTAGAAGTGGGAGATGGGGAAAATTAAACAGGGGTCTTCAACCAAAAGATAAAATGACAAAATCTGAAACTATGTAAATACTATTTCTTACATGAAAATAAATGAATCTACCAAATAGCACCTTGACAAAATTTGTTATCACCTTTTTCACAATAGTGGTAAAATTTAAAATGTTAAATGATATGTAAAAAGTTCTGTATCATGTATTCATTATCCAATCTTAAAATCACATTTAGTTTCAGTAGTTCATAGAACAATAATTTGAAAAGCTTATTGTCACGAGGCTCCGGCAGTGCTTCAAGGTGACCCATATGAAGGTATCCCTTTGGTAATGTCTGCTTTTCACTTATAGGTCCATACTTTCATTCCTAAACAAAATTTAGATAGGAACATTTGTTTATTCAAGAACTAAAGACATAGCTTGTAGATTAATCTTTAACAGTCCCCTCTGCTTCTGGCCCCCCCCCCCCTCAAATGAAATCACACTTTTCTATGTCATAATGAATTCCAGGGCTTCTGTGTTTGTATAATTTAAATATTCAGAATCAGGTGACTCTCAATAGTTAAACTGTTACACTCTCAACTTTATGTTCCGTGGGACATGGAAACTGCTTTAGATTTATTAGGCTTTATTTCCTTTAAATTCCAGCAAATGCTATAAGTTTGGCATTCACCCTATAGCTTAGAAAACTGGCCCTATGAGCCTATTCTAAGTGACAAATAAAGGGCTGCTTCAGATAATGATTTCACCAGAAAAATAAAAGTGGTACCAAGAAAAATCCAGCAGTGCCTCTGCAATTTGTTTCATAGACAGTAAAAACACTTCTATCTGTATGAAACAAGCACCGTGGTTGCTCAGCTTGGCGTAGTGGCCAGAACAGAGTCTTCAGAGTAAATACACAACTCACGAACAAAGCTCACATGTGGCCTAACACAATCCAGTCAGCGGCTCACACCAACCCTAAACAAACCTGTAGTCTCAGGTTAGCTCCAGGCTAAATGCTATGGCCAAAGATAAAATCACAAATAACTCCTTCTGTCAAAATGAAATACGATGGTGATTGAATAAAGATGGAAATAAGGAACAAAGGGCAGACAGAGAAAGAAAGCAGTTGGCAGGGAGAGAATGAGGGAGCACAGCGGAGAGACAACCATGCAGCTGGATGAAAACAAGGCTCCTGTGTCAGCGCTGTGTATGTGTGTGTGTGTGTGTGTGTGTGTGTGTGAGAGAGAGAGTTCAGACCATTACTGTAGCACTGAAAGCTGGTAATTGGCATTTAAAGTGAGTTCTTCACACAAACCTAAGCCTTACTGGGAATATACTGAACTAGCTTGGAAACAGAGGGGTTAGAGAGAGAGACAGAGATGAGGACAAAATGGGAAAAATAGGATAAAAGAGACAAAGAGAAAGACTTACTCTTGGAGCAGGGGGTCTGTGGTCATCCAGATATGTGGATTCACCTGCGAAGACGAGAAAGTATACATGTCAGGATTCCTACATACTGTACCATTCACAAAACAAAGCAGGTATTTGAACAGCGTGCTGCCAGTTTGACCCCCCCCAAAAAATTTCTCCCATTTTTTTAAGCAAAATAAACTATTAAAACCTATTGGACTAGTTCAGAAATGCATTGTTACAAAGGTGAAAACAAGGCTGGTTGCACAAATAGATATTTTGGAGAAATACAGCTTTCTTTAGACGTTGATGAAGGGTTAAAAAAGCCCCCGCTAAACTGGTATTTCTGACATTCCCCCACATGTTCCTTTGGAAAGAGGAGTAAATGCCACCGGCCCCTTCTAATCAATATAGCTGTCTTCTATTAACAACACTGAGGAAATTATTAACAGCACAGACCAGAATGTTTGTACATAAATCAAACACTGAAGTTTTTCCATGTGGGAACAAGGGAGCTCATTCAAGGTTGACACACATTGCGGGTCTGTGCCCGCCTTTCAGGCCGCTCTTTAAATCCAGGCCCAGGCTTCACACAGCGGCCTTTTCTTTGGCAGCCCATCCAGACTCATGCAGAGGCATCGCTTTTCATCGTGTTTACAACATTCATGAGCATGAAAGTAAGACAAATTGGCTCGAGTGTGTGTGGAGGGAATAAAGCTATAAAGAGGGTAAATGTTAACAACCTCTACTTGTGTCTCAGAGATTTGACCCAGAGCACAGATGAGAATAACAAACATGATGGATGAACACACACACACACTGGTTTATAACCAGCCAACGTTTCCCACTTAGCACACACTTAGATGTTGCTTGTCTGGGAAGTGTATTGCATAACTCTGTAAGTACTGCTTTGACTAATTAGTCGTACAATGAGATCTGAGCGGTTCTGTTACACTATCTCTGACACACACACACACACATACATACACACCTACTGTAAAGAGCATGCTTGGCTTCATCAGGTGCTACATGTATAGATAATCGGGTGTTTTTAGACTCTTTGCATCTGTCGTTGCCTCTCTTTCACAACTAACTGTTTTTCAGAGGAATGCTGAGGGAGGAACGCTTTTTTCTGAGGCATTTGAGGTCGTGGCAGGCTGAGGATGGAGAGACGCAGATATCTTTGTTTCTTCCTCTGTTATCCATCACAGACAAACTCCTCAATCACCGACCTCCAACTCCTCCCCACCGCCCATGTGTGTGTCTCATTAGCGTTTTGGATGGAAGATTAGAACGAATGTTTTTCCAGAGTACGAAGCTTGTAAAAGCTGACGGCTGCCCTCTGCCCCTACCACCCACAGAGAGAGGAAAATTAACTTACTGAAGAACCACTGTACTGTGTACTTTGCTCATCGGCCCCACTGTCCTCTGAACTCCTGTTAGAAGTCAGTGAGGAGGATGAGACTCTCATGGGACTGTTTGGCTTGATTAAGAAATATCTGAACTCCAAGTGCAGGGCAGAGCCAGAGGGGAAATGATGGAGAGGACAGGACTTTACTGCAGACCTCATATAATTAACACACTGGAAGGCAAAATGAGCAACAAAGTAAACACAGAAAACAACAAGGAAAAATCGAAAAGAGCAGACACAAAGGACAGTCACTCTGCCACTTCTCAGACGACAATCCAGCAGTTTGTCAGCGTTGAGTGGAGACTTAACTATGGAGTGGCTTGATTACACTTGATGAGAAACAGGTGAGTGTAATGAGAGCAGAGCGTGGTAACGTTGGAACCAGGGGACAAAGCAAAAGTAGAAGTGTGTTAAAACAAAAGCATGAAACAGGAAGTTCATGGAGACATGACATCGTGTTTTTAATCATTCCCTTACACTGAATTATGACTATATACAGTTATAAATACACACAGATTGATGACATTAAAAAAAAATGGGTTGGATGCAGATGTTCTCAGAAAATGGGGGTTTACTAAATGGTTAACTGAGAATAAAAATGATGTTAATCTTATGCTATGACCCTTACTGACACCAAATATCAACCCAGCTGAACACGTGTGTATGGCTGAGTGAGCGAGTGTGTCTGTGTGAGAGTGTGTGCGTCAGTGAGCGATTGCTAACCGAAGTATGAGGATGCAAAAACATGTAGCTAAATGGTTAAGCAGATTATTGTGTCACAAGATCCAAAAACATGCATATCAGCAGCCGCATAACCATTCCTGAGTATAATTATTAAATTAACCCCATGCAACACTGACAACACAAATCAGTAGTGCGTGTGAGTTTCAACCAAAAAACTGTAAAATACAAAAACAAATATATCAAAACTGAAAAAAAAACTAGAATTGGTAAATCCTATATGAGGCAGACTGTGGTCTGGGGAAGTTATTTCCACACCCACAACAATCTTGGGTCTGTAAAATTCTGTAGCAAATAAAAGTGTCTACAAATCAACACACATTTATGATTCACTTTCTGAACAACACATGCAAGTAATACAATCTTATAGTGCACAACTTTACACTGAGAGAATAAGTGATGAAATATATATGGCAAAATAAAAACTATTGCTATAACTGTTTTTTTTCTCCATGAATCAAAAATCCAACAGCAACCAATTATTGGAAATCCGGTGAAGGAACCAGGCATCAGTACGACGCGCAGCCATTGTTTGAACTGAACCAGTGTAGCTACAGCAGCTACTGTAAATATGTGAGATACATCTACATTTGTCCAGGAGTAACCCAGCAAGACAAATTCCTCCTGAGATTTACTCTCTGTTGTTGTTCTGCTTCAGGAATGCAACATTAAGTTTGTGAATTTTATGAACATGCACTTAGAGCATAGATCGTTTTTCTTTGCTTTGTGAAATTGGCACTGTAGTTAAGTAGAACTTAGACAGGGAACATCCCAGAATAGGCTGGGGTGGGAGCAGAAAACCACACAGGAATGACTGTTGAGAAGAAGGCCAAGAGGACAGGCAAGAAGATGAAGTTATGGGGCCTTTGCTTTGCTGTGGGACATGACTCAAGGCAAAGATGGAAGGCTACAGAAGGTTACAACACCAGATTACAGATTCCTCGGCCTTTGAAAACTAAACTTTCTTATTGTTAACCACATTCTGCTGAGAGTATAAGTTGTAGGGTTGCTTCAGTTCCCTACTGAGAGTTCATAGTGATTGTTTTTACAGTGGCTAGATAGACACATATCTATTAGTCTGCACAGTTGTCGAAAATTACATAACTCCAGCCTGATGCAGCTGTGTAAAACACACCCATTTAAACTTGGACACATGTGGTTACAGTCCTACTAAACATTTGTGCCATAATAGTGAGCATATGCAAAGAAAGTCAGTGTGTATGGTTACATACATGCATTTCTGTGCGCTTGTGTGTGGAATGTGTGTGTGTGGCCACCCCACCCTTTGATTTAGAGTGTGGGAGTGGCCCTCCTTTAAGACCCGTAGAATGACCCATCTACCTAATTACAGAAGGGTCTGGGTCTCCACCCACTACAGCCTGCTCCACGTTACCATTCATTCACTCAAGAATCAACAATGGTTAGGCAGCTTAGCGATATAAATATAAACACCGCGCCTTTGCTATGTTATTACAGGTGCCCAAACCCCAAAACCTGGTAGGGAGACTAATTTGTGGACTTAATGCTCCCCTCAAATTTTGGTTACTAAAATGTAGCAGGAGGACAGTAAGAATGTACACACACAAACAGATGTAGAGGAGCTGGGAGACTTCAGGATGACTGTCAGCATATCATTTTGTGGACACCAGCGTTTGCCACCGTATATACCGTATAGGGATGTACCACTCCCCAGCAAAGCAGTTGGCTGCAGCTGTGCAGAAAGTCAAAAGACTAGAAAACTAAAAGAACATGACTATGTTTTCAAAATGATCAAGGCTGGAGTGGGAGCTAGTGCTGTAACAGACACCGTATGACAACCCATACATCCATAACTGATGAAGTATGGAACAAATTTGAATCAAATCTAATATTTCTGTAGGTTGAGTAGATATGTATTTGACAACTAGTGCATTTCATAATTTATGTTAAAAACAACACACTTGGAACCATCGACATGACTGAAAGAAGCTAAAGAAACTGGATAAGATCAAGTGGGGAGTTTGAGCATGCAAACTATGAGGAGAGCATCACCTGCCTCTAGCCCTCAAGGCAATGCTCCTGCAGGAGTCCAGAATTTAGGGTTTGAAGTTAAAAGAGGATTCTGTTCCACTACTTTCAGAATCAAATGTGCATGTTACAGGGTATAAAAATCTGGCAGTGTAATCACTTTAATTTAGGTGAGTCAAGCAAATCAAATATTGCTCCTATGGTCACAGATTTCTCCACAAAAACTAGCTATGATCCTTGACCTTACGAGACCCTAATCTATCCAGCACAATGTCTATTAGCACTGTCTGCCTCTGGAAATCAGATTGCTTTGAAATGAAGAAATGTGAAGTAGAAAACTGAATCTGGATAGAGATCTGACGCCATAGAGTCAAACCAGGAAAAGTAACACAACAACTGAAGAAATGATGTGATGAACAATTCTCTTCCTTTAATATGACATCCTGTGGGTGATCCTATCATTACTAATCCAGTAATGAGAAGTAATTACACACTGTCATGGATTTCCAGAAAGCTGCATGCTCTGTCAGCTAATTCTGGACAAGTCATTTTTCATTTTAAAGAGCACCAGGGTGCCTGTGCATGTCGACACGTAGGCACGAGGTGTCTTGCTAGCCTGGCCTTATGGATAAAAAGCCTGCTGGTGGCCATTTTGACTGACCGGTGATTTTTGACACACACCCCTACAAAAGAAGTCAAATGTGGGGACCTTTTACTTTTATTTGTTTTCCACACTTTGGATACTAAGTTTGCCAGCTTTAGCTCACCCAGACTAAACATCCATCCCATCTTTTCTGCATCTGTACTCTAACATGAGCTATAATTAGGACATACATTTCCTTTAATATTACTGTCCTTATATTCTCATAACAGTGTGATTAATTCTCAGTCTCTCCCAGTTCACACAACTTCCTCCTGGATGTTTTTAAACCCTTCAACTTCCAAGGCCAATGGGACAGTACCTGTTCTCAGCTGGGCAACACAAGCTCTATAAACTCCTGCACCTTCTTGACCTCAGGCCCCTGTAACCTCACTGTTCCACTTCCCTCCCTCTCGTTCATACACATGTATTCTGTCTTACCACGACTGACTTTCATTCCTCTTCTTTCCAGAGCAGACCTCCACCTTTCCAGGTGTTCCTCCACCTGCTCTCTGCTCTCACTACAGATCACAATGTCATCCGCAAACATCATTGTCCACAGAGATTCCTGTCTGACCTCATCTGTCAACCTGTCCATCACCATAGCAAACAAGAAGGGACTCAAAGCCGATCCTTGATGTAGCCCCACCTCCACCTTGAACTCCTCTGTCTGACCTACAGCACATCTCACTACTGTCGTACTCCTCTCATACATATCCTGAACTACTCTGACGTACTTCTCTGCCACTCCTGACATCCTCATACAGTACCATAGCTCCTCTCTCGGCACTCTGTCGTACGCTTTCTCTAAATCCACAAAGACACAATGCAGCTCCTTCCGACCATCTCTATACTTCTCCATTAACATTCTCAGAGCAAAAATTGCATCAGTAGTGCTCTTTCTAGGAATGAAGCCATACTGCTGCTCACAGATATCCACTTCCTTTCTTATCCTAGCTTTCACTTCTCTTTCCCATAGCTTCATTGTGGCACTAGTACACTTCTCCTCCATTCCTAAGGCATCTTCTCACTCTCTAAAATCCTGTTGAACAAACTAGATAGAAACTCCACTGCTCTCTCTCCTAGACAATGCCACACAAGCTCTAGATAAATTCTTTAAATTCTTATTTGTTGTTGTTGAACATGACACAAAAAGTAATAGTCAGATTATGAGTTAGTTGCAGCTCCAGTAATTATCAATTCAGCTGATAAATAGTGAGAGTTAACCTACCTTGCTCAATGCAACAGGGCCCGATTGAGGGGCATTTTACAGATAGAACACATGTGCCAGGTATGCTAACACCTGACTCCAGTTGGGTTTTTTGAGGTCATTAACTCAAGGGTTCACATACTTTTTCCACTAGCACTATGGGGTTTTTATGGTTGTTCTCAATAAAGACATTTTTTGTGTGTTATTATTTTAGGCACATTATATTCGTCAGTACTCTTGACTTAGATGAAGATCAGGTCACATTTTATGACAAATTAATGCAGAAAACCATGGAATTCCAAAAGGTTCACATACTTTTTCTTGCCACTGCATCTTTTACTGCACACTGTATTTATAAAAATGTTTGCCACCTTAACTAACTTTGTTAGTGTGGCAAATAAATATGTTAATTAAAATACTTTGGCCTTAACATTAAAGATTATAATGCCTGCCTTTAAAGAACAGTTTTCTTGGTGTTTGTACTCTGTTTCTTTGAAGCATTTTGACAGGGAGCATTACTGCAGTACTCTTCACACCACATTAGCTCAACTGCAGTGAGGACAGAAGGCTCTGACTGAGTGACAGAAGCTAGAAAACAACCCTCTAATTGTTTGTTTACAATACAGATCCCTTGGCCGTCAGTCAGCCAAGCTAAATCAGTTTTTGAAAGAATCCATCTTTTTGCAACAGATGCTGGTTTAGTACTTTGAAGCCTGTCCTGGAGTTATCTCCCTTCACCGATTACAGTTATACTCACGGTCTGTGCAGCACCCGGTGCTGAAATGTCACAGGTATCTGAAGTGAACACTCATCTTTTTCATCAGAAGCTGAAGCAGAATTTTTCTCAAAAAAACTTTTGGCATGTGTTGAGCTCTAACGCCAATACAGCAAGAAAATATCTGGACACTTTAGCAACAGTTTGGATGCACAGAGTCTCTGGCGGGGCATCCAAACCTCACAGGCTATAAACCCCCGCCTTGGAGCGGTGATAGTGACATCTCTCTGCTGAACAGCCTCAATGACTTCTTTGGTCACTTTGAGACAAAGAGCAACACACCAGCACAGAAGACCGTCCATCCATAGCCAACATGAAGAAGACCCTCTCCAGGATTAACCCACGCAAGACAGCTGGACCGGATAACATACCTGGTCATGTTTTAAAGGACTGTGCCGAGGAGCTCAAGGATGTCCTCACAGACATCTTTAACATCTCCCTGAGCCAAGCAGTTGTTCCTACGTGTTTCAAGGCTGCCACAATAATTCCAATTCCAAAAAAAGCCCCACCCAACCAGTTACAATGACTATTGGTGCTTCGAGTGGGTGGTCATGTAGAACGTCAGGTCCATCCTTCCTCCCTCTCACGGCCCAATTCAGTTTCAATACAGGTCAAACAGGTCCACAGAGGATGCCATTACTGCTGTTCTCCATCCAGCCCTCAACCACCTAGATTCAAAGAACTCTTACGTGCGAATGCTGTTCCTAGACTTCAGTTCAGCATTCAACACCATCATTCCCCAGCAGCTTATACAAAAACTTGGACACTTGGGACTCAAAACCCCTCTGCAACTGGGTGCTGGACTTTCTAACAGGGAGGCCACAAAATGCGCGGGTCAGCAGCAACATCTCCAAGGCCATCACGCTGAGCACAGGGACTCCGCAAGGGTGTGTGCTCAGCCCATTGCTCTTCACACTGCTGACCCACGACTATATGCCAACCTACAGCACCAACTACATTGTCAAGTTTGCAGATGACACGACTGTAGTTGGCCTCATTACCAACAATGATGAGGCCAACTACAGGAGTGAGGTGTGCAAACTGGTCCAGTGGTGTAAGAACAACAACCTCTTCCTCAATGTGGGGAAGACTAAAGAGATTGTTGTGGACTTCAGGAGAAAACCTCTAAAGCATCCACCTCCCTCCTCAGAGCAGGAACAAGAGTACTGCCTCCTGCAGAAAGACTCTGCAACACATAGTGAAAACAGCCAGCTAGATCACCGATGCCCCTCTGCTTTCCCTCACGGACATCTTTAACCCCCACCTCACCCGCAGAGCCATCAGCATTGTTGATGACACCTCCCACCCCACACGCTCCCACTTGAGACTCCTGCCTTCAGGGAGAAGGTATCGGAGTCTTCAGGCCCACTCCACCAGACTTACAAACAGCTTCATCCACCAGGCTGTGAGGATGCTGAACGCTGTCCATTACCTCCCCCCCTCTGCCCCCTGCCCCTGGACTGTGACCCACCACAGAACATAAAAAGATATAAAAAGACTACCTCTGCTGTTTTGCACAAACTCAATATATTCCCCCTTTTTGTTATTTTACAGGTGACTGTTGTGGAAACAAAAAAAAAACTACCTCTGCTGTTTTACCTTCTGTTACATTATATGTAAATCTGCTGCTGACTGTTTTTTTTGCCAGGATATCTGCTGCTGTTGGTCATTCACAATACTGTCCATGTATACCTCATATGCTATTTGCACCTCATCACCAACTAGAAGTGTACTAGTGCCACAATGAAGCTATGGGAAAGAGAAGTGGAAGCTAGGCTAAGAAAGGAAGTGGATATCTGTGAGCAGCAGAACCATCTGACAATCTCCTATTATTGTTTGCACTACTGTCACTGACTGTACACGGTTTTGAGTCACAGCTTATTGGCTGTACCATTTAGATTTATCCTAATTACGTCAATCCAGTTCTTATTCTATTCTATTTTTATTCTACTTTATTCTATTTTAGTTCCTAAATGTTATGGCACCCAATACTAGGTGAGAGAGAAACGGTATTTTGATTTTCTGTATGTCCTGCACATATGGTGACTTGACAATAAAATCCTTGAACTTAACTGCTAAGCATTAGCAAGAAAAACTAATAGAAACAGAAAAGACAGAAAAGGATTACTATGAGTTATTGCAACTTTTTTCATTGCGATAACATAGTATCAACCACACAGAGACAACAGCTGGTTCTGGAAACTGTAACCCCCCTTGTTTTTAGGATTCACTAGTGCTGGGTCACAAATGAGGCATTAAAAAAACACAGAGCTGGGTGTGTACTCATCTGTAACTGCACAATCACCACCAAACCAGATATTGTTCTTGAACCAAATGTTAAGATCTATTTTGAGTTTTTGCTGGTCTGTCATGATGTTGGTCATATTGGCCTTTTTCTTCTTCTTCTTCAGTGAACAGACAAAAAGCAGCTTTTATGAACATTAAGAGTGAGAAATGCCTTCTGTTGTATGCCAAGAAACTTTGCTTTTTATATTTACACTGCTCCATTCAAATGCAGACTTTCTCCAATAATGTGTATGATTTCACATTGAACATTAACTCTGTTTGCTTTAGGTTTCATGCTTGGATGTGCATGTAGCCACAGAGAAAGCCTGGAATCTGGAAGCACACTGCTCTAACACTTCTGCACAAACCTGCAAGTCCCCGCAGCTGGGGACACACAGTCATAAAAACACATCACATCCGTCAGAAGCCTGAATGGGGCTACAGGCTACTGCATGTAAACCTGAAGGAATAATTGGTCATTGTGGGAAATACACTTGGCTTTCTTGTTGAGAGTTAGATGGTAAGATCAAGACAGAACATGAATGTACTTCATGTTTGGATGGGGGCACCATTTTGGGAGATAAGCACTGTATTTACCTGTATATATTCTTGTTTTGTTTGGCTAAAATGTTGCCTACCAGCACCTCTAAAGCTAAACGTATTAGATCTAGAGGTGCTCAAATGTAGATTTTAGCTGTATCCAGTCTTCATGTTAAGCTAAGGTAACCAGCTATGGTTTTATCTTTACATTTAGCATACAAACATGACTGTGACATCTGTCTTCTCATCTAATTCTCTGCAAGAAAGCAAACAAATGCATTTCCCAAAATGTTAATCAGTTACCTTTTGACTTCTTGTGTTTTTGTATGGTGAATTATGGGAAAAAGCACCTTACAGTAGGCTATATGCTCACAGACAAACAACCATACACACACTGCAGAACCTCTGTGGTGTCGCTACTGTATGAAAATCACCTGCAACAAAGGGATGACATAAAGTACCATATGAAGAAGAGATCAGAAAAGGTTAGAGAATTATTATAGAGTACCATAATTCCTCAGGGTTCATCATGTAACAAACAAACCAGACTCAGAGAAAGCAGTACAGTCTACAGAACAGTGGGGAAGTGAAAAGAAATAAAGTCAAGGAGGAGCAAGAGAAAGGGGAACAGGAACAAATAGTTATCAATTCAGGTTTGAGCACTCTACAGAGGTCAGCAGAAGGAGATGAATCACACTATCTGGCAGCTAGAGCTTCCTCAACAGCCTGAAATCCTTTCAACTATTTGAGAAATCTGCTTCCACCAAGAATCTTAATCATAGCAAAATCTATGTCCATATGTGCACATGTCAACCATGAGCGTGTCAAATATTCAGACACAGAAGAGCTAAAGTACTGATTATGAAACCTCAAGTCTCAAATTTAACACCTCATCTCTGTAGCAGTGGCAGTCCTCACTGCACTTTAGGCTGGAGGGGGGGACGGGGGTGCGGTGGGTTGACTCCGCTGAACAAACCGACTGCGTACGGGGAGCCTTGGTGGTGCTAGGTCTCACACTGGAGTAAGGGGCGGAAGAGAGGAGGAAGAAAGAGAGGCACTGAGAGAGAAAGAGAAAAACAGAGGCCAGGTTTGTGAAATAGTGATAATAAAGGACAGAGGATGATGAGAGACTTACAGCCCATGTGTAACTGTAATCCTATGAAACATGCTACTTTTCTTATGTGCTCCTACAACAGACTTTTAAAGGACTGTCACACTGTTCTTTTTGACTTCAGCACAGAGATGACCAGTTACAGACATGGACTAGTATGCATTTCCACATGAAAAGGTCCAGCAGTATCACTGGCTTTCAATTAAAAACCCATGTCACCAATGCAATGATTCTTCAGGTATTAATATCTATCTTACTACATCCACTGGCATTAAAAGACATCAAAATGCTTTAAAACCCAATCTAAATATAACCTTCATCAAATTAATTTGTCAAATTTGTTCTTCCTTTTATATCACTAGTTAACAAAAGCAACAATACACTGATTTGCTAGTGTAAAAAAGTAGGAATAAGAAATGATTTGCACTAGAACCAATAACAAAAACATTACCGGGGTAATAATTCCAATTCCCATTCACAGTGAAAACAGTAAATACTAGACATGCATCAGTGCATAACCTGGAGAAAAAAACATAAAACAAGTTGCTTTCCCAATAAATCCCAAACATAACTACAGCAATGGACATTTCAGTACCAGGGAAAGTTTGTCTACACTTTTGACTAGTTCTGTATTCACCATAAACTGAGAGAAACAGTTCATACAGTCACGTCTGCTACAGTCGCCGACAGAAAACCAGCTAATTTATTTTAATGAAGTCATTGCTTTTGTTTAATTCACCTAATACATCATAATTATAATCATATTTGCGCAATATTTTTCTTACCTAATTACTAATTTGGAAGAATTAAACTCTTCCAAACTATGACTCTCCCTTTCCACTGTTTTCCATCCACGGCGGTGTTACACAGATGTAGTATAGTTGCCAGGGTGCTCATGCTTGTGTAGTATCTGTGGCTCTGAAACCTTTATTAAATGTATTGCATTCAGAAAAGCATTTAAAATATATGTATGTGCATGTGCATAATGCTTATAGTACTGGTATGGTCAATGTATGTTATGTGCCGTTCGCGAACGAGAACGAGGCGGATCCAGGTAGCCGACTTCGATGCAAGCAGTGATTTATTATGTACAGTGATGATGAGAGTAAAAATACACAGAGGGAAATAGTGCATAGTCCTGTCGATGAGTAGTAGCCGGGTGTTTGACCAACAGCAGGAGGTGAGGAGATGGATAGCTGGGCCGAGCTGCGTAGGCTGGGTCACTCCTGGGCTGGTCGGTGGTGATAGTGGCTACTGAAGGTAGAGACAGAGAGATGAAGGCAATAGTGGAACAGATAGGCGACTGAGCATTGACCTGCCTGGGAGGGGAGAGTGGAGCCACGGTCTGGAGGAACAGTCCATGGGGGGAACACAAAACAGTAGCTGGCTAGGGAATAATAATATACAAAAAAAAACGAAAGAGCACGGAGAAAAAATGGCCTA
>NW_018127889.1:2186234-2215516 GCF_001952655.1 Monopterus albus | reverse complement strand
GGCCGGGGGAGGCGCAGCCGGTGGTGGACAGAGGGGACTGGAGGACACATGCTTGATCTGGGAGACATGAAACCCAGGGTGAATACAGAGAGAATCAGGCAATGAGAGTTTTACAGCAGTGGGATGGATGACTTCCTGGATGGTAAAAGGCCCCAGGAACCGGGGAGACAATTTGGGGCATGCCCCTTTGATGGGAATGTGGGTGACCGAGAGCCAAACCTGTTGCACAACCTGGTAGGTAGGAGCGGCCCTACAGCGGCGATCGGCCAGGCGTTTGTTTTGGTCGGCCGTGCGCAAGAGGGCGGCCCTGGTCTCGTCCCAGATTTGGTGGCAGCGAGTGATATGGGCGTGGACTGAGGTAACAGCGATGTCGGTTTCCGCGGCAGACAGAAGAGGTGGTTGGTAGCCAAGGGAGGCCTGAAAAGGTGAGATACCGGTGGCAGAACAGGCGTATTCTACCCAAGGCAACAGCAGACTCCAGTCTTCAGGTGCGGAATTGGAGACACAGCGGAGTGCGTTTTCCAGCTCCTGGTTCAACCGTTCAGCTTGACCATTTGTTTGGGGGTGATAACCTGAGGAAAGACAGGGGCGAGCACCGATGGCTGTGCAGAAGGCTGACCAGACGTGTGAGGTGAACTGTGGACCGGTGTTGAACCAGGAGCTGGGCTGTTTCGAGAGCAGTGGGCAGCTGAGGAAGGGCAAGAAGATGAGCAGCCTTGGAGAAACAGTCAACTATGGTGAGAATGACTGCGTTGCCTTGGGAGGGAGGAAGACTGGTGACAAAGTCAAGGGCTATGTGAGACCAGGGCCAGCTAGGTGTAGTCAGCAGCTGAAGGAGACCAGCGGGTGAGTGATGTAAGGGCTTGGACTGCGCACAGGGAGCACAGGCGGCTACGTACTCCCTGGCGTCTTTTTCTAGGGTGGGCCACCAGAAGTAACGTTTCAGGAGGGAGATGGTACATTGTACGCCCGGATGGCATGCTAGCCATGAGTCATGGGCCCAGTCGAGGGTCTGGGCCCTAGCAGCCTGGGGGGCGTATAATCTATCTGGTGGTCCACTCCCAGGATCGGGTTCTTGTTGTTGGGCCTCCCGTATGGTGTCTTTGATTTGCCATTTAATGGTGGCCACCATACAGGAGGCGGGCAGAATGGTTTCTGGTATTTCAGGTTTAACTGGGGGACTGTACTGTCGGGACAGAGCATCTGGTTTTTGGTTGCGTGACCCCGGCCAATAAGACAGGGTGAACCGGAACCGATCAAAGAACAAGGCCCACCGCACTTGTCGGGGGTTTAGTCTTTTGGCAGACTGGAGGTAGGCCAAGTTCTTATGATCGGTCCAGACTAGAAAAGGTTGGTTACTTAATCTGTAATGAAGTGCAGCTGGTGATAAGGGAGTGAGGAACAGGTCAACGTGATTAGTGTAAATGGGCAAGAGACAGTAGGAAAGGTGAGGGAGGTCAGAGCGGCCGAGCAAACCTTACAATGTACTATAGAAGCACTTTTATACGTGCTTCCACGTGTATAACCAAAGTCGGCAAAATCCTGAAACTTCTCACTAATTATACAGCGGCTGGTGGCAGAGCCCTGACATTCATGTCTGCATCATCTGTTACATAAATACTCTGATGGAAACTGGTGTCAAACTCCAACTTGGTCTGCACCTCTGGTCAGTGCCAGGGTAAACCACTGCTGGCCTTGGACTTTTTGTGCTCTGTTCTTTTAAAATATCCAGTATTGCACTGTACGTGCATCTGTGTGACAGACAGAACAAAAACAAAAAAAGTTATGTATGTGTATAGGTATGTTTACATCTGACTGCATGTAGCGTATGTGTCAGTAAAGGAAATAAAAAGGAGAGATTTGTGTGTGTTCAGTGGCATGTGTGCATGTCACAAAAGAAAGAAATGTGTGTGTGTGTGTGTGTGTGTGTGTACAAGGACATATTACAGTGCCTGGTACCAGAAGCCACAGGATGTGCGTCTGCAGCAGACCACCTTGCACCACATGACATCATCATAGTGCCTCCTGAAACTACATCCACACACATGCACACTCTTACACACACACACTTCCCTTCACATAGTTTTTCCCCTGCGCTCAGGTTCCAAATAAAGTGCATTTGCCATGTGTTGAGCACATGTTGGTGACAGCGATCTGCCTTAGTGAAGCAGAGAACTTTAACACACTTTCTGAATAACACGAGGTATCACATACTGTATCGCGCTTACATAATCAAAACCATGTTTACTGTCCACTACAAAGCACCCTGACTGAACAGGTTTTATATGGAGATAAAAAAAGCTTTGTTTAACTAAAGTGAACAATATAAATGGAGTAACAGCGTAACAATATTTGAATTATAATAATAATACTCATATACAAATATATAAAGCATAATTACAAGATAAGTGGGTATGAAACCATCTTGCTTTTAGAACCAGGTGTTGTAAGATTTTAAGTGGCTTAATGAAGAAGTAAAGGCAGTGTATGTGGAGTTAACTTAGGGCTTGTAGGTTCATTCATGTCCAGGCTAAATCTGCAAAAGATAAGGTGCTAAATCTGCCTCTGTTACCGAGTTAGGGAGGGGTTACCTAGCATACCACATCATGGTTACAGACAGCACAATGAAACCCTATACTGTAGTTACCCACACACTTGCTGTCTCTCCCTTGTACAGATGTATCTACTGTACACATGCAAACAAGGCAGACACAAACAAACATCCTCCTGCTGACGCTACTGATTCAGGCTTATCCAGTTTGGTAGCGCTCCGTGATGTTAAGGTAAGGGAAACTCACTCACCCTTGACTGGCCTCTGGGAAACATGGGCTCGGGTTCAAATTCCGGCCAAACGCTAGCTCACAGAGAGAGCTGTGGCAGGAAATCACTAGCTTTCATTCATAAACACCATCTGATGGCCAGCTAATTGTCATTTGCAAGCAGCTACGGTGATTAACTCTCAATCGCGGTCAGGCAGTCTGGCTGTGAATGGTGAGCATTCATTCAGTGGATGAACTGCTGTAGTTTCGGCCCGTTTTTTTTTTTTTTTTTTTTTTTACCAGAGGTGTGAAAAAGGAATGCAGTACAGTCTATAGAGATTATATGGACAGGAAAAAAAAACGAGCAATAATAAAAACTGCATCCACACTCAGTTTTAACTTATTGGCTTAGTAAGGGCAGTTACATTTGAGCCTCAGTATGTTCCACACACCACACAGCTGCCCAACTGCATTTGTTTTCTCTTGTGGTCATTTGGTCACATTTCTGACTCAGACAGTCTGCACTGGCCTCTAATGAATGTGTCACATTTGTGTGGGCAAATGCTTTTAGCTCTGCCTAGAACATACAAGCAGGAATCTGTCCCACTCGCAGAGGACACTGTGCGAGGGATTAAAGAAAAAGACAAGACAAAGATTAAAAGGGAGCAAAGAGATAATAGAAGGTACAACATCCAGGACATCTGGATGAAGAGAAAACAGGGCGGGGAGAAGAAGATTCTACATTTTTATATTCAAAAGAATAAATGTCAACCAGAACAGACAAACTCTTTAAAAGCTTAGTTTTGAGCAGTTTCTACCTCTGTGGAGCAACACAGCTGGGCAAACTGGGAACTGTTCTGTTGGAAAAATAGCCCAGTTTCTGCTGATCCTTCAACCCAGTTATTTAAATCAACCCACATAGATCATTTACTCTTATAAATAGACAGCAGCAACTCATCCACCACAGCCCTCTTAGCGTAAGTTACTGACACATACTGTATGTGTCTGAGTGATGTGTGCTTTGTATTGATTGTTGAGGGAACTGATGCATTTTTTTAAACTTCACTACATTTATCCAACAGCTAGAGTTATTATATTTTACAGGTTAAGATTTTTGCTTAAAAAACATGTAATGGGCTTTTAAATTATGATAAATTGCCACAGATGAAAAGACAGAACATTAAATAGTTAAAAAGTAGCTCCACTTCAGCAATAAAATTTTAATTACATTACACATAATATATTTAATTATATAATAACAGTAATGCCCTACAATGAGTACTTATATTTATTATAATAAAGCCCATTACTGTACTTATGTTCCTTTAAAGTAAAGCAATGTAAATACAACTCTCTACCACTGCAGATCACAAAAAATACATATTTTGATAATATTTTAAACTTTTTTTATTTAAGGGTTTGACTGTTAATCAACCAGTTGTTTAACTGGGTTTCAATTGTGTTTTGTGAAGCAAGTCTAAACTCTGTAAAAGTAACAAATGCTCACATCTATATGCTGCTTTAATACTGGCTGTGCAAAGATCTGTGGTCGTTATGTGGCAATGATTTCAGCAGTGGAATCCTTTGTTTAACTACACTAACAGAAAACACCGGGTAGTTAATTCCAACATGGTGCATTATAACACCAGAAATAAACTAAAATGTACTTGTTCCTGATTTTCCTCTGTATTTTTTGTGTGTTTACTAATCACTAAAAGGCAATGGGCTGCAGTTGCCTGTCTGTAATTATGCAATGTGGGTTATGCTATGCTATGCTAGCATTCAGCGGTTTGCTCCAGCAGTTCAAAAACACCTCAGTAGAACAGAATAGCTAATTATAGACAAGATGACACTAAGCTACATACCAGAGCCAAACGTCACAGCAACCTTATGAAACATTAAGAAAGAGAGAGAAAAGTTATCAGGGTCATCTTTATAATGAAGGGGAGTGGCTGCATAAAGATAAGTGATGATGCTTTCCAATTTTGTGGTCAGATACCCTGAGATACTTAGGCTTTCGAGATGCTATTAAAAAGAACAAAGAAAGTGAAAATAAACAGCTGCTGATGGAAGTGGACAGTAATGTTTAGTGATAATAATAATTAGAACTAATTTTAATAGACAGCAATCACTTTACTTTTCAAACCAAAAGCTGGTCTATGGCATAGCAAGCACCTAGATGCAAATATAAGAATGTGCACTCGCGAAATCATGAACGTAGTGCCACTTGTTTGGAGTCTGCAAACACACACACAC
Source organism: Monopterus albus (assembly GCF_001952655.1). Taxonomy (NCBI): domain Eukaryota; kingdom Metazoa; phylum Chordata; class Actinopteri; order Synbranchiformes; family Synbranchidae; genus Monopterus; species Monopterus albus. The sequence goes on along the minus strand of NW_018127889.1, from coordinate 2,210,501 downwards.
ACACACTCACAGATGAAACATGCATAAACAGTAACACATACAAATAAAAGGACAATGAAAATAGATGGAGGAAGACACAGGAGGGCTCAGAGAGACAGCGGTTTTGAAATCCTGCGGTAATGAACTGCATGTACTGATTAGAGACACAAACATTCCAGCTGGCAGTACCACACAGCCAACATGGCCAGGGGCACATGTGCATGACTGTGAGTCTGTGTCGCAGACGTCCACTGCAGTGCAGAGAACAAAACAGAGGCTGCATCTGTTCACCCAGAGTTTGCTGTCCAGGAAAGAAGTTACGTGGCAGGTTTTTGCACAGACTTCCAGCAGAGGAAACAGGAAGAGGAAAGAAGAAACACAAGAGTGCTGAGAGAAGTGATACACGGCAGGAAGACTCAGGGGATAGACAGTGGCATAGCAACAGCTGAAACTGGAAAAGGAGGGTGGAAGACGAGAGAGAAAACAGAGACTGGATAGGGAATGTGACAGTTCTGAGGTGAAAATTTGTGGCAAAGACTTAGCTTTTGGCAGAATGATGTATGAATTTACAAGACAGACTGATCCAGCTGGCACAAATTCAGTCCAGTCCAGTCCAGAACCAGTGCAGCAGAAGGGCTGTTCTGGGCCGGGCCAGTGGAAATGCTACACAACAAGGATCTGGGCCAGTGCACCAGGCCAGACAGCTGACGGCCTTTTCAAGGCACGTTATAACACTGTATGTGTTTAAATTATAAAATTACCCATTTAACTTCAAGCTGGGTTTAAACAAGGTCCTGACATGACCTCTGAACTCTTGTTAAAGGCTTATGGGACTGTAGTTTATTATATAGGGCCCTGAACCTCTCTGGTTGTTAGCAAAGCACCTAAAATGTTCATGCCATCGCTCTTCCTTTCAAACAAACAGCCATACTAGTCAAATGCAACCGATCACTCTCCAACCATGTATTTAACACGCCCGCTGACTTCTTTGCTGAACTAATCCTCTGCCAGGAATAAGGACTCAGCTTCAGTCTTGACCGGACAGGAAAAACTTCTTGGAGGCTGGGAGTTTGTTTGTCTTTGGATAAAGACTTTGTTAACTTTGGACTGTGCTTTCACTCGAGATTTCTCTTCAAAACATCTGGAAAATGTGGTTTTTCCAACAGACCAGAACATTTGTACAGGGTTACGGTTGAAGGCGCTACAGTTCATCTCAGCTGCTGCTTCAGCAGTTGAAGGATCTGTTGTTTGAAGGATAAACATGAAGAAGAAATAAGACTAGATACTGAGGAATTCACAAGTGTGACAGGTGATGGCAGGATGTGGATTTTAGCACTAGCCCTCACCATTTTTGGCAGGTATGATGTGCTGTCTGTCACATTTTGAACTCATAAGAAGCAGGTGTTGAGAGAAAACTGTGTAAAAAGAGGGAGACTAAGAAGGAGGTGACAAAGGTGAGTTTCAGAGAAGGAGGGCACATTTTGGGACAGAGGTGTGAGATTTGGCCGAGGCGAGGTTTGCTCTCCACGGGGAACGACCACATTCCATCTGTACATTTCAAAAATGCCTTTCAAGGCGTCCGCCCCCTCCTTCTGCCATCAGTTCATTCATCTGTCTCAGCCAGGTCAAGAAGCTCCAGAGCAGTAAAATATTTTTAGTCTCTAAGGATAGTTACTGTAATATTCAACCTGTTGCACGCAGGGAGAGGAAGACCCACTACTGAGAACAGCATTACACTTTCATGTGTTTTGTGATGTGGAATGCACTGAAAGATGCTTGTAGGGATTCAATAAACGTTGGAGGTTTCTTGTGTCTGGAAGTTTGTACAAAAATGGCAAGAATTTATTTAACATTTAATTATAAAGGTTCTTCAAAACCGAGATCAGAGGTGGCAGAAGCAGAGGTTGGATGAAGTACTCGGAACCCTCACTTCAGTTACAAGTCAAAATTCTGAATTCAAAATGGTACTTAAGTAAAAGTACACAAGTATCAGCACCAAAACATACATAAAGTACAAAAGTACAGGTACTCCAGTGAGAAAACACTATATTTTAGGCACATTTGTTCAATTAACTTTCACAGGGGAAATGTATTCATTTCTAATAATTAATAAAAAAAATAAGAGTCCAAGAAAATGGTACATATTGTGTAAGTCACAGCAGTAACTCGCCCGTATCCCAACCTGAAGGATGTCAGAGCCCTGGGTGATCATTTCTAACTGTACCTGTCTACTTCAGGTTATTGTCTCGATCACAGAGCTTTGACTTTCTGAGTGACAGCCACAAACTAAGCCCTGTCACATATGCTTTGTTTGGATGGGGGATGGAAGGGGTTACTATACAATTCTAGCTTTCCTCTTTATTTATCTTGGCCTTTAGATATGTGGAGCAGTGCTGTAAAATTCTCTGGAACAAAAAGTGCATTCTTTCTGGCTTGTGTGAAATGTGTGTCTCTTGTAAAATGCCTAAAGTTACGTAAAGTAGAGAACAACTCTTAGACTAAACACGGGGAAATCTTGCAGTGCAGTGCAATAAAATGGAATGTATGAAGCTCCTTCCTGCAGCAGTTTCATATTATCAATGAAATAACTGGATCTTTTAGCTAAACAACAGCTGAAAGCACATGGATGTGGTAGTTTCCCATCTTCCCGTACTCTTAACTTTATGTTTTTACTTCGGTCAGGAAGTTGTTGTTTTAAAGTGGCATATAAATACATTTTGAATTGATTTGACCTGACTTATGGAAACACTGCTTTATCGCTATGTAATGGTCTTTCCTTAATCTAAGTCTCGTCTGTTCCATCAGAGACCAACTAATCTAATTTGTATCCATTCACGCACTTGTACAATATAAGCAAAATCACACAAATTCAAGTTGGATATCAACTCTTATGTTTAGGCTTTTGACACAAACAGCCCTGAGCAAAGCAAATGAAAGGTCCTGATAATCATAAAGGCTGATGCTACAGAAAATGATCACCTGCGTTCTGCTATCATTTTACAAAAAGGCAACTTCTGACAGCTTTGAAAAACCACACCTGACATTCCCCTTAAGTGTCAGTCACGGTAACATTTAACACCTGGGACTGTCTGTGGAATCAGATTTCTGTAACTGAATACTAGGGAAATTGGTATTTACTGAATAAAGACAGCAGACAAATATTAGCGCTGACTGTATTTACAATAAGACAACATTACTTTTACAAGTCACAACAAATGCACATAAGTTGGAACTTGTCATTTGTCTCTGGTACATTTCTAGACTGTATGAACTATGAAATGGTGAACAACAAATGTGTCAGTATAGTGTAAAAATATTTATTTGCTGCTGCTTTAGGAAGCTCTGATAAACCCAAGCATATAACTTTTGCAAATGTCCTTTGTTTCAGCAGAGAAGCTGGATTTCTCATTCAACTCAGAGACATACTGTAGGCTATATAAAACTAAAGTTCAAGGCAATAGATTTCCTCAAACTAGCACATAGCGGTTTTAACAACATAGGCTGGGCATTGCCGCTCTATCTGCGCTGCTGTATATTTAAAACTGCTATTTTAAACCACTATATATTTTTTTCAATTCCATGAAATGGGGCAAGCAGACAGACCTATGGTAAACTCACTCAGAATAAAGATAGGCCGTTTCTTGAACAAGGTATGTCGCTGACCACCAGGCAACATGTTTCTCTTTAACAAGTCCCATAACAGCCAATTAGTTGGCTTCAGGCTGTGCAGGGCTTTGAGGAACAAAAAGTCAGAATCCAGTTGTTGAATCAAACTGGGAAACACCGGCTTGACTTCGGTGACCACACAGACCTGCTGTTTGATGACAAGTGTATATGTGGCCGGAAACAACCGCTCAACATGTTGGGTGTTCTGTAGCAATAAACAGAGGAATGTGTAGTGCTTCAACACTCCACAAAATAAACAATGTAACTTTCCAAACAGACTAAGAACACCCAGGCCCAGAGATATGAGGAGGGGCGAAGCTGAGCCAAAGATCAACACTGCTCACGCAGCAGACTGCAATTATTCTGCTTCTAATTCTGTCATGAAAGGACCCTGATTTAGATTAGAGGTCTTGACTTCTGGACAGATAGAACAGAGATTATTACAGCTGGGCATACGGTTTACATGTTGTAAACGAGGAACTGTGATTCTCACATGACCTCTATTTATCCTGGCGCTGATCTTTAAAATATGGGATATGCGTAGTCGCTTTGGTACAAGCAGCAGCCAGGGTACAGCCTAGCAGCTGTGGGCCCCGAGCTGCTCACTGACCACCGCAGGTGCTCCTCGCAGTTATAAAAGTCATCAGTGTCTTGGCAAAGCCTTAGAAAAAAGTACACAGTAAGGGTAAGAACGATACAACACAGCTGAGGAGCCACTGTCAAGAAATCCAACCTAAATTCTTCACATTTTATTTAAAAGCAAATGATTGTGTAACAGAACACATTCCAGCTTCACAGAACAAGTTATGCTTTTGTTACTGTGTCTATATCTTAATTTGATCAGTCATTTGCCAGCAGCAGTATACTGTACATACAGCCACAAAGCACCGAGCCTAGTCACAAACCACTGCCCACAAATTTATCATGGAATTTCGCTCAGGTTATAACCACCACTGCTTGAACAGCAGTTTAACAGTGCTGCTGCAAAAGTAATTGTTTCCCATCTGCTCTCTTTTGGTGTGGTGAAAACAAATGGTCTAATGGAGGATAATTACTCTGTGTTGTTTTAGTATTTGCCTGTCTCTCTGGAGAGGGAAGCAGCAGCCTAACTGGTGATGCTAATTGCTTTTACTATGTAATCGCAGAGTCAACAGGCATAAAGCTACTCTCCAAATAATTTTATATTGTAATAACCTAGGACATGCAAAGGAGGGGAACTCATCAAAACTGATAAAAAAGAAAATATGATTGCATTAGATGTTCTTTCTGTTTTAGTTTTGTGAATCTTTTTTTTCGTTGGTTTCCTTTAAAGTAAAAACTATTATCACTTTATTCACCCTTAAAGCCAATTAACAAGCTGGCATGCACGTTAGAAAGTAATAAACCGAGTGTGGCTTGCCTCTGCTCAGCTGGGAGAACTGCTTGTTTTACCAGCCACCTGATTGTTTTGGCATTTAGGCTGGATGTGACACCACAGGAGTAGTTTTGGGGTCTGTTGGAGGTAATGCATAGTTTTCTTTGACACTTTCATGAGGACTAAAATACTGTAGCTGGAGGGAGTAATGAGGAAGCAGGCCAAGATGTCTGGAGTTAATTAGCCTTGTCAGCTAGAGGTGTGATCTTCACCCAATACACATGAGATTATATTGATGCAGCAGCCTATATTAAATATAAACGCATACACATGAACAAAAATACAAAAACTCCAGGGAATAAATGTGCAGTTTAAGTATTTTTCCACATGACAAAGAGTCATCTCAGTCAGACTGGTGCGCACCTGGCAAATGCTGAGTGACAGCTCTGGCAAACTGCCTTAAAGCGTAAACTCTGTTACTTCAGTCAAAGACAGTGCCAGTAAATACTTTGAAAAATAAAGTATGACTGGATGAACTAAACAGCTTGTTTTTAAATATCCTTTAACAAGACGTGGGACTGAAATACAGAGTTTCCTCCAAAAATCCCACTTACATGCAAAGCTCTTTTGCACATGTGTAGTTTGTGTGACAGTAGTATGCAGGTCTGTGTGTGCACGTTCAAAATACATATGTGATTAAATACTGTACACTCTAATGTGTTTTAATGCCATTAAAGCAAATGAGAAAGGCAGGTCAGTTAAAGATCTGTGGGTCAAAACACTGCGTGAATAATAACACAGGGAAAGTGAATAAGTACCATTTCACTTCATGACAACTTATGTGATCTTGCCCTTGAGCAAGGCATTTATTTCACCTCAAGAATGTAGACACATGTGTCTGTGCAGAGTAGCTCCCAGAAGGGAAAGTTTGGAATTCTGTGGTTTACAGAAGAGCACTTCAGGGGCATATATAGTGCATGAGACACTGCTAGCTACATTTTCTGTGCAGGAACATAGCCGGCATTTTCATGATGCAAAATGAAGAGAGGAAAGAAGTTCATTCATCTTATTTTGACAAAAACACATACCTCTGTATGCAGGGTATGACACTGAGCTAGAGATTTCCACGCCCTCACACGAGGAAGTCTTTTCATTTTCCCCTTTTATATCACTTCTGCTCTCACTCTTCTTCTTTTTCTTACATGTAAAAGTTTGCTAGTAATAGCAGCCAAACTAAACTTTATTTGAAACCACTAAAAAGTTTGCTTTCACCCACTTCTGGCCAGCACTGCAGCAAATAAGACCGAAACTGAAAGGAGGAGAGAGATGCTGAATCTTCTTCTGTGTCCACACATACCTGTCTAATCCCTAACACGGCCCCGCAGTCCACAACTCATACACTTTACCAGCCAATTTCTGGCAAGTTCAACGTGCATGTGAGAGTGTTTTCAGGTTATAGAGTTCTTTTGAGAAGCACAGCAGTGTTTAGTGAAAGATTGACACTTTCAGTGTTATGATTTATGGTAGGAGGACTGGGAACTGTAACAGCACACACATCCACATGCCAACACAGAGGAAGAACCTGTGCACTTACAGTAAGTGTCCTTAAAAGTCTATTACATCAATCTGCATGTCTGAGAATTCAGTGCTGACTGATACTGAAGGATCCATCTCAGTGTGAGGAAAATCTGAGATACATCCTTCTCTCTGTTTTGCTCTCTCACCTCCAAGGAGCTACTAAAAGGTGGCATGCAATATCAAAAAGCATCAATATTCAGCATTCAATACCGCTAAGATCATGACAATAGTGAGAGACAACTAGCATTTGATATGTCACTGCAAGGACATGTGGTGTGCGGTGCATGTCAACGAAGAGAGTAAGAGCCAAACAGAGGCTTCGTGGCTTCAAACTCTAGCAGGGTCCAGTCTTCGCTAAATCCTTTATTTCCTCTCTGATGCGTTTTAACCAGGACTGGAGGTTGCTTCTATAAAAAGGCTCCTGACTGGCTACTAACAATAGCTTAGTCATGCCTTAGCTCCACACTGTCCTGACCTGTGAACAGTCAGGGTGGCCTACAGCAGTCACATGTTTCCGTTTGAGACCTGTAAATCCAGGTCTAAAGGTCTGCACGCCATTTTAGTTACTACAGCTTTTTTTTTCAAAACAGGGTCTGTTCCCTCTACAGTGCATCTGACTGACACACACAAAATCAATTCACTATTCTCTTCCACATTCACGTAACCTCACCAGGAATCCTCACCTTCATCTTAGCACAGTGCAGCCAAAAGTAACACAAGGTTGCTCATAAGAGGCTGCAGGTCAGCTCATCACCCACATACATGAACCAAATAGTACACGTGTGTCTGTAGGATATTAATGCTGCATTTTCTCTTCATTATTTCATGTACGGCTAATTGAGTTAGGCAGAGTTTGGATCCAGTTCCTGACTCACCCGGCATGCCGTTCCACTCATCGATCAATGCCACACAGAGTCAGAAAAAGTAAGAGTGAAGACAGAAAGGCGGAGGTGAGTGAGTCTGGAACTGATAGGGATGAAGCGACAAATACAGAAACTGGGGAACATCAAGTAACTTTCTTACAAACTTTACTTCAAAGAACCAACGCAGACCATTTTGCCACCAAATCACAAGAAGATTCTGCACAGTAAGTTATCCACCTTCACTCCTGTCTCCCAGATTTTGCTATTCTCTCCTGCAAGTACTCAAGACCACAAGTTTCCTCGAGCAGATGACATCTCCTTCTCTTCTACCACACAACGTCCACAACAAAACCGGAACCCTATTCATCCAAACTAAAAGGACGTTGACTGAAATTGATCACAATCCTGCTACTCGACTGTAGAATCAGAAGCCTATCCAAAACACACTTTTTAATATTTTACTTTGCATTTAACAGGGTCATTATTTTCACTCAGAAACAAAGCTTTTTCTCCTGGTGTCAGCATCATAACGAATGGAAAAGATTACTCCTCCAGATCCCAGTGGAGGTGCTACTCTGTAGTTGTGTCACTGTTACATAAGGACCCCCCTCTGCTGAAGTCTACCGAGTGTAGAGCAGTTAGCATCTGACAGGTCTCAGGCCCTCAGGGTCTCTGTGCAGAGCTGCCGTGAAGATCAGGTCACACAGGTGGGCTCAGGCCTTCATTCTTCTTCTAAGAGAGGGATTCCTTGTGCTTATGGTCCATATGTTTAACTTCAATTGAAATGTGCCATCTGCTAATAATATTATATAGATATAAGATATTTGTCACTGATAAGTTAAACTTGTGTGTAAGTTAAAGAGCACTTCTCAGAAGTAGAGTGTGGCTTGATGAAAAAGTAACAGACATTATAAGCTATCTGACTGTGGGCACATTAGCTTTGTGCAATTACTCTAAAATTAAATGGACTTGCATTGACTGCTGCAATTTCTAAATCAGATTAGGAGGCAAATATGTATACGAGTGAATGTGTGCAGTGCATATAGAGTCTGATCAGGCATTTAAATAGAGCAAAGTATCAATGCTCTCCATGATACTCAAATAGAACAATTAAACTTGCTTTTGCTGCAAAAAAAATCTGCACTAATATTTTAACAGGGGTCCAAACCAAGTAAATGATTTGTTATAATACTGTGCAACTGTAGTGTGCAGGCCTGTGTGTGCATACATGTGTTTGTGTGCGTCTACTCTGATCCTTGAGATTAGTGACTGACTTGGTGAGTGATTCTCATTCTGTTCCAGATGTTTATCAAGACATAAAGGCTCCATACCCTGTGTAACAGGTAGGAACACAACCTCTTTTCACCACACAAGACTTTCGTGGAGGTGCAGTGACAGTCATGGTGATAGGAAACCTCAACATCTGATTCTGTGCAGAGTGGGAGCTGGTTTTAGTTCACGAGACCATACATGAACACACGCCTCCTTTTTGACTGTTTATCTTAAAGCCTGGCAGTCACCGCAGATCTATCTTAACCCTCTGCCTTTTCTACCTACCGGTGCCTGTCGTGCGTAATGAGCGCTGGAGCGCACCAGTTGGCTGTACAAGAGGAGGTGTCAGTCTCCATCCTCATACAGTATCGAGCTTAACAGTTGCTAAATCCTTGGAACCATAATAAATCTCGGAACGGATATTCACGTGGTGCAAAGGAAAGCGCATTCCTCGTGTTTTGGTCTGAAAAACATGCATTTTAAACTCGGAGGAAACAAATGATACAGATGTGCATAAACAAATGTCAATGTGCACACTCATGCTAAAGTGTGACCGCACAATGGATGGTTTAAAGGGTATAGTCAGAGAGCATCGAAATAACTGTAACTCATCTGGTGTGAATAGGGTCGGAGGGAGCCTGTGGCCCCCGGTGGTTCTCATTAATGAGACTTTCGCCTGGCAGCGAATGAATGGTGCAGACCTCATTAATTCTCCCTCATTTTAAATAAAAATCCCTTTATATGTCCCATCCAAAAAGGGCACCTAGACACGCAGCACAACCTTTATTCAAATGCGCGCTTCAGCCAGCAGAGGAAATTAAAAGTTCTTACCGAGGTACTGTCGGATGTCCAGCAGGATTTTAGGGGGTGCTCCGTTCAGCTGGTAAAACAGGGAGCCGAAACAGAAGAGGAACAGCGTAGCCATGCAGAAACCATAACCTCGCAGAGAAAATCGCAACAGGACAGTCGAGAGTAAGCTGTACTTTCTGTTGTTTCGCTCTCTTATGTGGTTGGGAGTCTGGTTGTTGCTGTGAAGAGGACTGCTACTGAAATTCTTCATCATCTCCTCCTCACAAAGCGCCGCGGAAAGTCACCCATCCGTCTGCTGGAAGTCAAACTTGTCGCTTTGAGATAATTTGAGGCGGACAGCCAGTTATTTGGAGACGCACAGGCAACCAGTTCCCCCCCACCCCCCGCTGCCACAGCCACTGGGTTGTTTTTTGCGCACAGCGTTTCGCGGCTGCTCGGTTCCTCTCGTTTGTGCTCGTTGTTTGACTGCTCCTTTCTTCCGTCCTTCCACTTGAGTTGAGGGTCCATCCTTCTTCTCCGAGTTTTTTTGGGGTGTCAGATTACTGAACGTGGAAAGAGGAAAAACTTCCACCTCATCCAGGAGGTTTTGGTTTGGATCGGAGTGTGTAACACAGCGCCACCCAGTGTTCATGGAGATAGGGGCGTTCAGTCTGTGCATCCACTGAAATGAGTTTGATTCATAAGACTAACAGGTATGAGGAGGTGAATCCTTTGTGATTTACCAAAACTCTTACTATTCAATAACAACACAGGGCGATTATAGTTTATTGACATTTTCACGCCCACATGCCATTAAACTAAATATACTGTACATCCTTAATTGTATTCTCAGTGTAAAGTTGTTATTGTGGTGGAACAAGCTGTGTTATCACTACTTTAGGATAAAGGTGTAGATGACTGATGTATGCTGTGGGATTAGTCTCTTCATTCTTCTCTTTCCCCTTTGGCTAGCTGTAAGGACCTTACAGTCAGCCATACATCTTTCCACACCAAGGCCAGGCCATTACACCACACCTGCACTTAGCAGGCGACAACAGTCATTCAGCAAAGTAACTACCCCATCAAGATGCTGATGTACTTTCACTGCTGACAGCTGCAGTAGTCAAGGGAGCAACTAGCAGTGAAAAACAGTTTGGCTTCAAAGAACAAAAGTAATAAAGAGAAACAAAACATTTCTGTTGAGGGCCCGCTGGCCTGACTTTTCTGCAGGTAAGCTAATGGTAAATAGTGCGGTGCTGCATACTGCAAGGTAGGCACAAAAAGACTGAGTGAATTCTAGGTTTATAGCCCTGCCAGCCCTATTTGCCATGCAGCACACAAAGTTATTACACTGAACTACAATATGAATCTCACTGCAGAAACTCAGGCTTAGTCTAATAAGATTAGTTTTGGAAATCATTTCTGGTGGTATGATACCCCGTTTAATGTAAACCCTCCATAGATCAAAAAACAGATTGCAAGTCTTTGGACTATGGAAGAAAATGAACACCTGAAAGAAACACACAGTGACTCGACACAAAGCAACCAAGAAACATGCTTAAAATATATTAAAACATTAAGTTTACAGATTTGTTGAATCAGCAACTCTACGCCTCAGGGCGTGTCATGGTGACATGGTGCTGCAATTCAGCTTCACACACATTCTTTAAAATGTCAGACCTTCGAGGTTTTCCATACAATAGTAAAGTCATATTAGAATAAATAATATTTCTTGAAAAAAGGTACATTTGAATCACACCCACTGTCTGTCTATCAAGGGGCACCCACTTAAGATTAAGAGGCCCCTAAACTGCGTTTAGCAGGATCAGAATCAACAGGCAGGAATAAGGAATAACCCTGAGAGCTACAAATTCAGACAGCTGGTATGTGCTTTACAACACTAAAATCAATGTTAGGGATCAGACTTTGCTCACGGCACAGCCCTTTAGAGGAACTACTTAAGAGACTCTGTATGGCCCTGAAGGGGACACTGACAGTAGCAGGTGAATTTCCCTAAAAGAACTGATAGAAGTATCACACTTATAGTTTAACAGTGCCCTGGAGGAATCTGGGAAATCACAGGCTGCTCCCAGTACAGTATATGTGATAATTGTAATGATGAATTATGACCAAGTCAGATAAAGGCATGCTTGTGTATATATTTTAGACCTCACTATAGTTCACATAGAAATATTGTGTATCTGTGCAAAAACCCAGCAGAGGAAAGTGGATCAGTAAAATAGCAAGTAAGTCCACTGCAACCTTTTCCTCCTGAGATACTTTTAAATTGGATGAGAAATTGGATCTGTGGAGATGCTGCCTGTTCATTACAGCTGCATGAAGGAACTGTACAGTGGCTCTTTTTTTTTTTTAAGGCATTAGCAACAAGCAAATGAAGACACATTACACAGGTAGTGTTTTTATTCTTCGAGACTTATGCTTAATGCAGGCTGAGATAGAAGCTGTACAAGTAATCTCTTCTCAGATGCAGTTCTTTGGGATGAAATTTTATGGAACCAAGTTGATGGTTTTTGTGCGTACCTATATGGGGTTCCTTTACATGAATATGCCTGGAAAAACGCTGCATGTTTCCACTGATAACAGCTATACTACAACAAGAGCCAGACAGGCAGAATAAAGCTGCAGAGGATGGGACAATGCGCAGCGTCAGTTAACAGTGATGAAAACAGCTGGGAGGCAATCCTCATGTCGTTTTGTCATTGTGTGTGTCTATTCATCACAGCAATCAAAAGGCTGGTATATGGCAAGAAACAGTTTTTATTATATTTCATAATGACAAATAGTTATGGACATTACTTTTGTTGTTTCAATACACAAGCAAATATGTATGGACAATCATTAAGTAGATGAAAACCAAATAAAATAATTTGTACACATATTTTACAATACATAGTGTAGTTCCTCACTGGCTAAAGCAATATGCATTATGCAGAAAGGTATTGCTATTTATATAGTACAGCTAATTACAGTTGATATGAAAAAAAGCAAAAATAAGTTATTTAAATATCAATTACATATACAGAATGTAAAATGTATGCTAGGCATTTCATATATGTAATTAAGAATTTATTTTTTAAGACCGCAAAAACAAACCAGAAGTAAGTAACAGGAACAGGTTAAATCATGAATGGTTATTGGACTTGGCATTAGGAAATCAATACTAAATAAAAATACCAGCATAACCCACTGAAACCCTTTATAATACCTGACAACAAATATTCCTTTGTGGACCTGTGAACAAAATATAGCCAATTTCGCCAATAAAGAGCTAATCTTACCCTCTAAAGTGCATTTATAGTGTCAGTATTTCCCATTCTTTACAAAACATGACCAGGATCTTCTCTCTCTCTATTTTTTAAAATAATGACCCCTATCCTCACTTTCCCAGAGCACCGCTTTGACTGAAGAGAAAAACGCATTAAACACCTATCAAGTGCCCACAAAAAACAAACAAACAAAAAAATTTTTTTAACAACTGCGAAAATATGAAATCCATGGAATAAGTCTTCAGTTGCTAAATAAAGGGGGAAAACATGAGGAATATTTGTTAGCTTCAGAAATAAGGTGGATCATTTTCTATATTAATAGTATTTTCAACAATCACCACACAGAGACTAAAACCGACAATGACTTACCTACAGTTAATGTCTGTCAGTCCTGGATTAGCTGGTTCATCTGTGAGATAGATCTCCACTGCTGTTTAAAAATGATTAAAAACACATCAGGGAAACCATTTCTCTGCTCGGTGACATGTTTTTTTCTTTATAAAAACCACAGACCTGACTATGTTGCTTCAAATACTCTGAGCGACCATAATTTCCTGAAGTTAGTACGAGTCTGAGTCAATTGCCCATGCGTGAGCTCTCTGCTTTGTTTATATTCTGCTAGCTCCTCACGCTCAGGTTTGCTAATGAAGAAACATGTCACCTGGTACACAGACATCTATGGCACAGATTAATGAACCGATCAAGGACTGACAGACAAATCATTGTCCGTTTGTCTCTGTATGAGGAGTGTTGGAAACACTGTTAATAGACCTGCCTTATCCTTTCAGTATGATGCAGTGTGTGCAAATGAAAGAGCAAAAAGTTTGTTTTTGGCCCAAAGATTTTGTAACAGGCTGACCCAACTCAGCATTTCCCTGATTTTTAAGATCATTTAATGTCGTAGTTTCACCTGATATAACACCATCTGTCCTCAATGTGTTTGGCAAAACTCCAAATATGAATTTCAGAACTGCACCGATGATAACCACAGTATAAAAGCCCAAACATCTTGTTTTTCAGGTATAAATCAAAATTCTCAAAGCTGTAACCAAACTGTCGACAGTCTGATGATTCCAAACACGACAGCCCAGATGTCAGCTGCGTCTTTGGAACATTTTATTTTCTGCTCCCTCCCTGTCCCACAACTCTCAACATGAAACATGTGCTGTACAGTGAAAGTGTTGAACAGGGTGAAGGGATGTTCAACACTGAATGATGCCACACCCATATGCATGATCTGGTATGGGCGTGTTGTACCTTTAGTACAGTTCAGCCTCAGTCAAGGGAAAAATCAACACTGTTATGTGTCTTGTAGCTGTTCATTCATAATGGTAAGGCAACCTAAATGTCTTGTATAGACAGGGAATGTATTGTTGCAGTGAAGGTTGATTGCGATAACAGTGACTCATTTTCATACTGGAATAGAGTGTTCATGCCAAGATATGCAGCGGACATATAGTATAAGTGATGTCAGCTGTTTCATCTTAGAAATGACTGAGAGATGGCCTCAAAATAAGGCTGCAACATTCAAAAGGCAAACACAAAATTTAACAAATAAATCTTTTATAATTAAGATATGCATTATGTTATAATATAGAAACATAATACAAAGCCATCTCCAAACCACCAGTTATTCATTGTTTGCTGTAGGTGTTTAGTTGATTACAAGTCCAGACATTGACTGAATTCTGTCCTCGTCATTGTGAACCTATTAGAATGAAAAACTACTTCCTTAGAAGACCCCTAGAGAGCGTTGCCTTGCCACGAGAGATGAAAGTGAAGCATTTCTGAAATATGCAGGAAATAAACATCTTTCTGTATTTTAAAAAACATTTCTACAAAACGGTGTGCTTTCCTCCTTAAAGGCAAATCCAAGTCTTTATTTTAAGACCTTGGGGGTGTCTTCAGAATAGAAGCCATCCCACAGCGTGAGTCTACAGTCTTAAAAAAAGGCATCTCATATCTCGTCTTGGCTGTTAGGATAAACTCCTAAACAAATGCCGTAAACATCTGAGGAAATAGAATGATAGAGAGAGAGAATCAGAGAGCAGGGTGGTTCACTTTAAGTATTTTGAATTGTGCGAGACAGGAAGTACTGTAGTGCTGTGGTCATGTGCGTGGTCCTTAAATCCTGTGGCCAATTTGCCTTTGGCCACCTACTGACCATGTTTAAATGAGACAGTACTGACCAGTAAAGTTGATACCTGCAATCCAACCCGACTCCCCCGACATGATTAGGACTGAGCCTCTCTGTGTACACTGACCAATCTTGCCTCACTGACTAGCCGGCGCACGTGTCTTTCATCCCGCACCCCAGCTTCCCAAACGCTACTCTCTGTTAACACGGCCACGTGACTCAGCGTGTCGATTCCCACTGCTGCCAGGGATGTGGCATACATAGGCAAGCCGATGGAGATGAGCCAATCAGAGACTGTGTTGATGTTACCTGAGGGCAGAGGCTTCCGGCACATTTCTGTCAAACCTCCAGAGGGGATCTGAGTGACACAGTTGGATAATTAAGCATTAGTAACAGCAGCTGCATTACAGAATACACATATTTAAGCAAGTATACCCTGTAATTTACAGTCCTCCTCAGTGACACCACCAGCCTCAGGTACAAGGAAATCTGTGTCCTAACTGGCCTATTTTTCAGCCTGCATTGTTACTTTCAAGGAAAGCATCAGTAAAACTGTATCTACAGCTCTGTGACTCAAAAAAATGTTCAAACGTTTTCCACTGTTACAAAACAAGGAGGAAAATCAGTGTTATTGGCTTACAGCCATGCGGTGTTGTTTACGGAGCTCTTTGACTCGGAGCTGGTCCATGGTGGAGGCCACGTCCTTGACAGGCTGCTCCAAGTCCTCAGAGTAACGCTCCACCAGTGGCTGGGGGATCCCACAGCGGCCATGCTGGTGCAGGAAAGGGTAGAAAGACACAATGATGACGGGTATATAGGAATCAACCACATAAATGTGGTATAAATGTAAAAAAAAATATATTAAGACATTTTTAAATTGTATGACCTCTGATCTGCATTCATGCTTGTGCAGATTCATATGCTACAAGATGCCACTACAGCCTCTGCAATCCAATCCTGACTAACATCAATCCAGCAGAGTTGTGCTGGGCTCTAATGCACTATATCTCACCTCATGTCAATGCCTCTGTGTGTTTGACTGTGCTCTTTTTCTGTTTGGGCCAGGGACTCCCTCCATGTTAAAGGGGCCCAGCCTGAGGTCCAGTAAGCGCTTTACAGCCCTGTCTGTCTTCAGCACGATTCAGCCTATAAACCTAACAGTCTCAACTGCATCAGCATGAGACTCAGCCTACAGTGTTGCCCCCACAGCTCAAGGCACTGTATTTATTATTGTGCATACACACAAACACAACACCCTCACCCACAAATAAATGCACTTGCATACAAAATCTATGTACAAAGAGAAACAAACTTAGACTCTATTGGTGTATATTTTCAAACTAAATGAGATCCAAAACAAACCGCTGATGTTTGATGTTGGCCTAAACACAAACTAATTGGATCCAAGCTTATGAGCGATTTAAGTTAGGCATGTTACAATGCTAAACTGAATAAGCCTAAGAGCTGGACACAAGGCAAATAGATCCCTGAGGAGTCCTGGAGCCCCGTTTTCACATGGGGCTAAGATGTTGTTTTTAATGGTTGCCATCATCTTTGAGGTATACAAGAATTATTACCAGATAACAAATGGTGCATTTATGTACTTACTGATCTGCAACACAAGTGAAAGTCATCCCACATGTCATTTATAATCAAAACTGTGAGGTGATTTCTCTTCTCATGTTTAGGTTAATTATACTTTGCTAACCTTGTCGGAGTAGGGCTCCTCTGTTAGGTCAATTCTCTCCACCTCCAGCCGTTGTTCGAGCAGGGTGAGCAGGTCAGGACTCATCTTGTTATGGGACATTTTTCTTGCAACAGCCACCTTGCCCCCCAGATCTGAGAGCCACGGAGGCTGCATTGCCAGCGGAGTTCCTGACTCCTCACCCAGTGGTGAGGATGGTGAAGTGACACAGGGGCTGGTGTGGGTGCTCGGGGTCTTGGCAGGCAGAGCAGGGGCACTGGGGCTGCTGCTGCTGCTTTGGATTACAGGGCTACTGGGGTGAGAACGGGTAAAGGAGTGGGTTGGGGAGAGAGTTGGAGATGGCGAAGAGGGCAGGGAGAGAGGGGGGTGGCGCAGGCCATTGGCTAATCTTTCCTTTGACTTTTTGGCAGGAACGGGGGGAGGGACTGGAGGCTTTTTGGGGTGAGTCCGAATGACCCTCTCCCCACCAAACTCAGGGGGACTTGAACTAGGACTGGAGAGAGGCTCTGGATAACTGAAGGACTGGGTCATGGGACAAGTGGAAAGCAGAGACAGCTGGGAGGGTATGGGCGGTTTCTCTGATGCTTTAGGGCTGACCACTGGAGTCTCATTCTGAGCTGGGGAACCCTCATCTCTGCAAATCTTAGTTGGGCTACTGTTGCTTGATTTGCGTCCTTCCTTGGTCGGTTTAATCACCACCTCTGCACCCAGATTCTTCTTCTGCTCATACGTCTGCTCCCAGTGCAGATCTCCTAGAGAGTGGGACCGTTTCCAGGGTCCAGTGGGCTGTGGGGGTCCATCCAGATCCTCACAGCTGCGGCTGGCTGGAATGGGGGACTGTCTTTGGGCTCTGCGTAGCACCAGCAGGTTCAAGCTCTTCAGGGAGGGTTTGAAGAAGCTTCTAGGGAACTTTGTACGCTGGTTCTTACTGGTCTGTTGCAGAGCTTCTGTTGAAAGGGTCATGGGCAGGGTGGGGAAGTCTGGAGACTTGTGGCCCACGGAAGAACGGCTGGAACGGGAAGCTTTCTTGCCCTTACCTGCAAAATGAAAATATTCATTCTCACCCTAGTGTAATCAAATTTCTCGTCTGTTAAAAAAGCTCAAACATTTAGTCCAGTTGTTAAAAACTAACAGGTAATAGGTACCTCCCGCTTTAGCTGGCTAGTATTCACTACTATTCAAACTTGATTTTTATTAACAGACTACGCAAAAGTCAGTATTAATGTATTTCAGTGCCTTGGCGCCTTTTGTCTTCCCATGCTTCCCTTTGTTTCTTGGGATGGCTGCAGTTTTTGGAAAAATGCAGGTATCCGATGTGGTGAAAGGAGAAAATAATATTTGACATATATCGACTGTATCATGTAGGTTTTCATGACTGAAAAAAAAGTTCACTACCCCAGGTATTTTAAATGTCTGCCAGGGCCAAGTCACAGTTACTCATGTAAGCAGTGCATTCTTACTCTTTAAGGCTCATCTGTAAACCACAGCCAAAAGCAGAGAGATGTTTATGAAGAGGTGGACTGCCACTGAGATAGGCTCTTCGACTTGCAACCAAACTGGCTAATTGTTGTCATCATAGCAGCCATCCCATACAAAGGTATCTGGATGGGATACGTCATAAATACTGGAACAAAAGGCTGAAGTAACTTACCATCTATCCTTTGGCTTACAGAACAAACTGGATGGATGAAATGGATGAGTGCCACATAATGTACTGTAGCTTGCCAAAAACGTTAAATGGCAGAAAGAAGTTCAACAGATGGAATTTCATGAGATGTTTCAAAAGCTCCCGCAAATATATATATATATATTGGCATTCAGGGCTTCTGCAAGTATATATAAAAAATTTGGAAAAAAGACAAGCAAACTGGTGTTATCTGAGGACCATTTAGGGACAAGGGTTATAAAAATGTAATTATTTGAAAGTTCCAAGAAATATGACTTTAATTGCAGTGTTTATTTCCAGATATGAAATCAGTGGAGATCTGGTGACTGTCTGAAGGGATCCTTCAAATTTAAACATGCAAGATAAGCTGAGAATGTCTGGATATTTATTAGTAAAAGTGACCTTTGCCTTTACTAGAATGTTTTGTAACATCAGTAAGTTAGGTAAACACTGTACAGACTGTGATAAGCTTGACCAAATCGATACTACTATTTCTGAATTCTATTTATTGTTTATATTACTATATATTGCAAAATCTTTTTCCATCCATCATTATCCACTATACCACTTATCCTAACAAGGGTCGCGAAGGGGTGGGGGTCACTGGAGCCAATCCCAACTGACACTGGGCGAGAGGCAGGGTACACCATGGACAAGTCGCCAGTCTATCACAGGGCTGACACACAGAGACGAACAACCACACACACACAGCCACTCCTTTGGAGGATTTAGAGTTGCTAATCAACCTAAGCGGCATGTGTTTGGACTGTGGGAGGAAGCCGGAGCACCCAAAGAGAGCCCACACAGGCACAGGGAGAAAATGCAAACTCCACATAGAAAGGCACCGGGTCGTCCCGGGCTCGAACCCGGAGTATTCTTGCTGTGAGGTGACAGTGATAACCACTGTGCCACCATGTCACCCACAAAAATTTTTTAAGTAAGTGAAAAAAATCATATATTTAAATTTAAAATAGGGTTTGTCAGTTCTCTTGTCTTAAGAATTACCTATTTTTTTAAAATCTTATTTAGGGTAATAGTTTACTAGATACAAGGAACATCTGTTACAGCACTGATATAATTTTCATCTTGTTTAAAGATTTCTCGTGGCTTGTTTGGTGTGGATAATGTGTAATAATATTATTTATCATTAAATATTATATAACATTACTAATATTATAATAGTATAGTATTTTTTGTTTGCTTATATTATGAGGATCACTGATTATCATCATTACCTACTTATCTGACTGACCAATACATCACCAGGTTATGTATGAATATGACAGTGAGGAGTGAAAGTGGACAGATTTCACACAGTAAGTCATGTGATGATATGAGGCAGAAATACAACATCTGCTGTAGACACAGGAAATTTGTTCAGACACACATATGCTGAAGAAAGTCTGTTCATTAAAGGAGCTTACATTCAGGGCTCCACAGCTTTGGTTTTCAAAGGAGGATGTTTTAAAGACAGAATCTGTGTAATGACTTTTAATTCCCTTATTCCCATTTTGAATTCAATATTTAGAGCAGCCCTGTGGAACCCTGAAACAGCAAGAAGAAATGCTGGAGGTTTAATAAATGTTATGCTGCTAGAATGTGAACAGCGCTTAGTGTCATGGAAGGAAAAACAGATAGAAAAGAGGCAAAACATAAAAATCAAGCAAGCAGCACCAGAGTCCATTTTTTTTTAAAAAGACGTGGTTTTTATTCCACAACTTAAATCTTTATGACGGCAGATTGCACGCTTAATTGTTGAACCTGAATGACTCGTACACACATAAAGGGGAAACTCAGTAGTTACACTGGAACCCAACAGAAAGAAGACAAGTTTTGTCAAAGCAGTGGTTTATGGATTATGTAGATGATAAAAAGAATGTTCTATGTGGAAGAACAACGCATACAGTCTTAAGCAGAGAGATAAAGCAGCCTAAACATACAAAAAAAAAACAAAAAAAAAACAAATGTCACAAATAAGACCTCAAACTTCTATAGTCAGAAGTCTCTTACAATCTATGCACTACAAAATATTTTCATCCACATCTTGTTTGTGGCATATACTGTATGACTGTTTGTGCAATATGGTCACTATAAACACAAGGAAAGTGACATCTTCAAGCATAAAAAACAGAAATTTAAAAGGCAGCTGTGAACTCTTTACCTGACTTGTACAGTTTTAAAAAAAACTTTTCAGGCTATGGAATCACCACTGCAAATAGAAAGGCATTTTTGACATGCTACTCTGCAAACTATCTTCTATTTTAAAAACACTTAACAGAAATACTCTCTGAACCCATAATCATCTTCCTGGTATCCTTCTATCAGCCTTGAACCCACAGGTAGGAGTGCTGGGAATGTGAGTCCATGACTGGGCAGTGACTTTGCCCTCACCAGAACAGCTCTGTGCACTGGTGAGGGTCTATCCCTCTGTGCTCCTAGTAATGTGGGGTGGACTAGGCTTAGTGGTCTGGGGCCTGGTTCCCCTTCAGTTACAACTGGACTTTGGTACTGATGATACAGAATGCCTAGAGAATGGAAAGACTGGTGAAGAAAGTGGAAGAAGAGTAAAAGGTAAGAATGTCTGAGATGATAAGGGGTTCTTTGTCTAGAGCGCCCAAACTGGAAAGGTTAAGTTAGGTGCAGGGGAGGTTTTGGGCACAGCAAGAGGAGCGGTTTGATTGGCTGATGCCATCCAGATGCATGGTGTGTTAAAATGCAGAAGCACGGCCAAAGATGGAGCAGAGGTGGAAGCCCAGAAAGGAAAAAGCTGAAGGAGTCAATGTGGCACTAAAACTAAGCTAGACCCAGGCTTGGCCTTAGCAAGGCTAGCTCCCAGTGGGGCTTGGTGGCACAGACTAAGCAAAGCTAACATTACCATTCTCCAGGTTCTCATTGCTCTCGTAGCACCCAGAGTCCCGTGGGGAGTCCCCGACCAGGCCCTGACCCTCAGAGAGCAGTTTCTCTTGGGAGCCTGACAGGCCACTGTGCTCTGGATCACTGCTACCTGAAAATACAAACGCATATGGAAAATATCATCTTGATCAACATTAGGGTTGGTTTCCCTTGATTTGAAACATATTGCTTGTTGGTAATCTGTTACTCTTTTATGAGCAAAAATAGAGATCCATCACCATGAACTGAGAGAGGATTGATTAAGTTTGGCTGATTTTAATTTTCATACTTATTCTGAAAGAGCCCACTGCAGACAAACAGTTGATCCACAGATACCATCATGGCATTAACTATGACAGTTGCGTACTGAGGTTTCAGTACACCACAAAAACACAGTTATTTTTCTTAGGGAATAATCAGCAAGTTGAGTGTCGGCACAAACATCTATCCAAAATGTGCGTGTGTTTTTAAGTCGACTTACTGTCGTACTCCTGAAGCAGCTCGACAGCGGTGAGTAGTACGGCTCTGTGCTGAGGATCTCTGATATTCAGCTCATCCAAGTCTTCTTCTTCCAGCAACTTGAATGTGTCCAGGTCCTCGTAGCCGTTGAACAGGAAAGTGGGCATATGCTCCTGGGTGACAGAATCATCAAATCTGAGTTTAAACTCTCTTTTGGGGATGCAAGATTGAGGGTGTTGAGAAAGAATATTCTTGGCTAAAGAAAAATACATCTGTGTCATGGATCTGAGTCATGGGACCAAGGACTTTGGGGTGGAAGCGTAACATACAAAAAGCACAAACACAGAGATAGAGTAAGGAGAAGTACATTGAACAGCAGACAAAGCTGCTCATCTGCTCATAATTTCCTATCCTAAACTGCTATTTTGATTTTTATATGCATATAATCACGTTAAGCAGTTGCTAAATCAGTTATGGCTGCCTCAGCTGTTGACATATTTTCATTTGGTGCAAACTTTGACCAGCACATAGAGGTTTGCGAGTTAGCTGTACCAATTAAAAAACAGCAAGAGGAGTAAGGCTACAGTCCCAAAAAATATAACTGCTTCCACTTTGAATGTTACATGCATCTACTTTTGTGTGACCCACACACTTTGTTGGACAAATACATAGACTGTGTGTCACCAAAGAGACCATCAATTACAGTGGTTGAGTCCACAGCAGAGAACCGTGTCTCTCTGTTCTATTTCTGCTGGATGATGCAGGACTAAACAAAGGACCACCAACTAACACAAACATAGGCGCCCGGGTCCTCTCGCTCACAGCATCTTTTTTTTTTTTTTTTAAACTCAAGGCATATTCCAAAAACATTATTTGGCAGAGAATCCAGAAAGTTCAGGAATCCACCAGTCAAACGTTACTGGGAGGAGATGTACACCGGTTACTGATAGGCACTGGTGATGTGTGTCTCAAAGTTTGGCTTGTGTGCATTTAGCACACCACAATATTCACACTCCTTTAATCTGCAACAGCTCAATCATACAGTAACTCAAATAGTATTTATATAGACATGACTCCTCTTATAGTAGAAAGTAATAGGACAATCAAATGTGGACTATTAAATATCAGATCTCTCTCATCTAAATCTCTGTTAGTGAATGATTTGATAAGTGAACATCACATTGACTTATTGTGTCTTACTGAAACATGGTTACAGCAGGAAGAATATGCCAGCCTAAATGAATCCACTCCACCTGGTCACAGTAACTGTCACATCCCTCGAAACACAGGAAGGGGTGGAGGTGTGGCAGCGATGTTTGACACAAGCCTATTAATCAACCCTAGACCTAAACATAGTTATAACTCATTTGAAAGTCTCACCCTGAGTCTCTCACACCCAAACTGGAAAACTCAAAAGCCTGTTCTGTTTGTTATTGTATACCGTCCACCTGCTCCTTATTCAGAGTTTTTAAGTGAATTCTCAGACTTTCTGTCTGATTTAGTGCTTAGTACAGATAAAATAATCATAGTAGGCGACTTTAATATTCATGTAGATGCCGACAATGACAGCCTCAACAATGCATTCTGTTCATTATTAGACTCAGTTGGCTTCTCTCAAACTAAATAAACCCACTCACTGTTTTAATCACACTCTTGATCTGGTTCTGACATATGGCATCAAAACTGAACACTTAATAGTTTTTCCCCATAACCCTCTTCTGTCTGACCATTTTCTAATAACTTTTGAATTTCCATTAATGGATTATACTCTATGTGGGAAACAATTCCACTACAGCAGATGTCCATCTGGCAATGCTGTTACCAAGTTTAAGGAAATAATTCCATCTTTATCTACTTCAGTGCCGTTTGCCAACACAGTGGAAGGAGGCCACCTTAACTTTACTCCAACACAAATCGATAATCTTGTTGATAGTACTGCAGCCTTCCTGCGTAATACACTTATACCATTGCCCCTCTGAAAAGGAAGGCAGTGAAACAGAGAAGGCTAGCCCCATGGTACAGCTCGCAACTCCGTTCCTTAAAGCAGGCATCACGAAAAATGGAAAGGAGCGCTCCACTAAGTCAGAAGAGTTTTTCATAGCCTGGAAAGATAGTTTAATAACATATAAGAAAGCCCTTCATAGTGCCAGAACCGCATTTTATTCATCACTGATTGAGGAAAATAAGAACAACCCCAGGTTTCTTTTCAGCACTGTAGCCAGGCTGACAAAGAGCCACAGTGCTGTTGAGCTTAACATTCCCTTAGATCTCAGCAGCAATGACTTCATGAGCTTCTTTACAAATAAAATCACAACTATTAGAGAAAAAAATTGGTCGGACCACTCCCACAGCTCTCGCAGATGTGCCATCTACTACAATGGCTTTAGAAACATCTGTAAGACCTCATTTATACTGGGATTACTTCTCCCCTATAGATCTCGCTGAGTTGACCTCAACAATTGCTTCATCTAAATCATCAACATGTCTCCTGGACCCCATCCCGACCAAGCTGCTCAACGACGTCTTTCCCCTAATCAACACATCCATACTAGATCTGATTAACCTCTCTCTATTAACAGGTTATGCTCCACGGGCTTTTAAGGTTGCAGTAATTAAACCT
>NW_018127889.1:2174360-2185527 GCF_001952655.1 Monopterus albus | reverse complement strand
CTTTTCTTCTTTTGTCTCTCCTCTATCCACTCACCCCAACCGGTCGAGGCAGAAGGCCGCCCACCAAGAGCCGGGGTCTGTCGGAGGTTTCTTCCGTTAAAGGGAGTTTTTCCTCCCCACTGTCGCCAAGTGCTTGCTCAAGGGGGATTTGTTGGGTTTTCCCTATGTAATAATAGTGATAACAGTAAGGTCTAGACCTTACTTTGTAAAGTGTCCTGAGATGACTTTTGTTGTGATTTGGCGCTATACAAATAAAATTTGATTTGATTTTGATTTGAAAAGACAGAAATCTGAGACCCACTGCAGAAAATAAGTGCTGCACCCTGAAGCAGGAAAATCTGTGCTTTACATATTGCTATAAAAAAAAAAATCCCTCTTATAACCAAATGCAAATGATGCTTATTTATCCTGGATAAATAACTGTGGGACCAGAATTTATTTTTACTGTTTCATCATCAACAGGCCACAGAAAGGAAGGAGTCATTAAAATACCTGGTAAAGAGAAGGCACACTGGCTGCAAACTGGAAACGCTTTAAAAAGTGTGTTTAGTCTAACTCGCCCACTCCAGGAATCTGGTGGTGACTAAAGTGACTAACTGCTCTAATGCACTTGTAACCTCCAGGCTTGCAGCTTAACTCTGCCTTGCAACATTAATAATGTGCTCTGGATCTTTAATCTGTAACTCAGTCTTTAGGCTGGCCAGTGACAAAACAGACAATCCACAAAGCCTCTTTCGTTGTTTGGGAGGAGATGATACCAAGCTCGCAGCTAAGAGTAGGTTCTGATGAAAGATGAGAGGCATTTGTTGGGGTGTGGTTGTAAGAATGTGGGTGGTAATGTTTGGTCATCAATGTCAGATCAAACATTCTAAACTGTGCAGCCTGAAATTTCCTATGTGGTATTTATATCTGCTTGTCTGCAATTTTTTTCTAGATATTTGACTAAAACAACATTTTTATTGACTTTTTAAGATGTTTTCTCTTATGAAGGTACCAGATGGGTGGGATTCTTTGACAATACACTGATTTTTATAAGGATTAGACAAAATCCGTGACACTGTACTCATTTTACTGCCATTGAGTTCTTGTGAACTGACGTGATCCTGTAAATCCAATATGTTGTATTTTGTACTCAGAGCAGGGCAATACCAAATATAGCACAACAGCATTCCACCTTGAGGTTGATGCGCTCCAACAGCTCCTCCACAGAGTTGGGTTTGGGTGGTCGGCCCTTCCTCCTCCTCCTCGTGGGCCTTTTGGGTTTCTCCTCTTCTTCACTTAGCACATCCACATAGATGAACTTGAAGGTGCCCACTTTGTTGTTCAGCAAGCCCATCCACGTTCCCATGGGCGGCTTACTGATAATGTCAATCACATCACCTCGCTGAAGGATCACAAAGACAAGAAATCAGGCAACATTTCCCAACTCTGGCTTTTACACTTTGTCCCTGTTGGCTGTTCAGAAATATTAA
Source organism: Monopterus albus (assembly GCF_001952655.1). Classification (NCBI taxonomy): domain Eukaryota; kingdom Metazoa; phylum Chordata; class Actinopteri; order Synbranchiformes; family Synbranchidae; genus Monopterus; species Monopterus albus. The sequence goes on along the minus strand of NW_018127889.1, from coordinate 2,184,055 downwards.
CGCCAGCTTGTTAAAACTGTCATCAAATCCACAAAATGTAATTCAAAGGAAAAATCGATTGTGGGTGGTAGAGCGGTGTTAATTTCAATTTGACTTTGTTTTAGTTTTAGTCTTTTGACGAGAATACATTAGTTTTAGTCAAATTTTAGTCAATAGAGACAAAATAAATGTGTCTAGTTTTTGTTAATTTTTAAACCGTATTTTTTTTTACCACAGTTACATGTTTTTCCCATCTATTGTGAGGTTTGTGGAAAATGGTGTTCTATTCACAGTGTCCCTCTGCTCTGCAGAAGTTGGACTTGCTCACATTTGTACTAAAATCCTCTTCACGGGGTTCAGCTTGAGAGGTGATGCTAAATTGTCAGATAACATTAAAACAGTGATCTCTGCAGCGAAACTTTAGAGATGATTTATGGTTGACCGCCCGTATTAATTCTGGAACTGAATGATAGCAAGACAAAAGAAATCCGGCTGAAAGGAACATTGTTACATCTATATCTACAGCGTTTCATGTTAAATTATCCTACCCTGTCATTAGTGTGCTGCTGCACTTTCCTAGTGTGTCCCAGCAGTTTAGGTATGTAATTCTCTGGATTGTAGATGAATATGATTCATAAACCTGTTTCTTTCAGGAAACGCTAACGCCAGAGACAGAATGTTACTGAATGTAAAACAGCAGTTAAACACATTAAGCGGCTAAGTCAGCTCCTGAACAGGAGATATTTTGGCTGGTGGAGGAAACAGTTTTATTGATCAGTACCTACGGTTTGTAATTCCACAAACGTGGCAGGTTGTTAAATTACTTCATTCATCTGTCTTTCACATTATCCTTTACTTTTTATTTGTTGATGAAAAATATAAAACATTTTGTCATAGTTCTCTTTATCAAATTTTACTTTTTATTCAGTTTTGTTTTCATCCTGAACAACAGGTCATCAACAAATATTTTTCATCATAGTTCTCATTAAAGAAATAAACACTGTGGTAGAGACTCCCAGAGTTATAAGGATTTGGTAACTGACTGTGTACACAAGTGACTACAAAGTCACTGTGCATAATCATAGCCAAAGTATGTTTTACCTTCAGTTTAAGGGAGTCGGAGTCATAGGGACTGGGGGTGAAGTCAGTGTGGACTCTGGCACGACCACAGAACGGTCCTCTGTAAGGTGGCTCCTCGTCGTCGCCATCCTCCGACTTCACACTTTCTCTGTTACTGGCTGATGAGTCGGTGGTGCTTACTGTCTGACCACCTATACACAAAGACATATACTGTATGTGATCATGTATATAAGCTAGAAAATGACTACATTTGTTACTAGCCTTTTGTCATCCTGGAAGAGACCACTCATTTAGTAGAGTTTTTTTCTTTTTCACCGATCTGTGTGATGATGCACTGTCATCCTAGAACTACATTACTGAACAATATTCTTAATGCACTCCATTGGCTGCCAAAGTGTAAAATGAAATCAAGAGAGAATGGTTTGAAATTATGGAGGAGCAAAAGCTATTTTCTAAAACCTTTTCTCATATTCACAATAGCAAAAAACATAAAAAGGTATGCTGTGCTACCTACAACCCATTTAAAAATATCAGCCTTAAAAAGCTGGTATGCCTTTTCTAAAACAATGGTTCTTGTCTTACTCATTGAACTCTGTCCGCTGAGCGAACTACGCAGACTTTCCACTGAACCTCCAGCCTTAAGCTTTGGCTTTTCCAGAGAGTCAGTGTCAGGCTGAGGGGACTGAGGGGAACCAGGGGCTCCATCCGGACTGGACTGCAAAATAGAAAGACAGGGAGAGAGAGAGAGAGCACATGGGTAACAAAAGGACACAGTGGAAAGACGCAAAGGTAATGTTGTGCAGTTAAGAGATGAAAAGATGTGAGGGATGGGAACACGTGATTAAGAGGTAGCACTATTAACAAAAATATTAAACCAATAAAACATTATAAAAACTCTTTTCTCTTCTGCCTGCTCTATTAGCCCTCACAGTCCAATGTCAGAACAACTTATTTCAAAAGGAATTGCATTAAATTATGGTACAATTTTATTTAATACTTAAATGATTTAGCATAAATCATTTAAGATCAGGAGCTAAAACATATTTTAACTTCTGATTTTGATCTTTTCAGATGTCCTCTGAAATAATAAAATAAAAAACGAATAATGAACAAACAGCAACCAGTATTACAAACATCCACTAGGAGGCAATGTGGTCTATAAAATATCCATGGTTGAGCCTTTGCAGTTAAGTTTTCTCTGCTCTTTCCCAACCAATGGCTCCATGACTCCTGCCAGGATATGTGGGTCACAGTGTCCATCATAATGGACAGATGTTCAACTGAAACGATAACGCGTTCTGTAAGGTGACATTCAACTGTAGAGCTGGACAGAAAACTGGTAGAGGTACTGGATGCCCAGAAAAATTAGGCTAGAGCATAAGAAACAGCCGTTACACAGTCTTATTTCCTAAGAACTAGCCTGGGGGAGACTTGCATCACTGCATGAGCTCAGCATGAAGCACACACTCCACCCAACACACTGGGCCCAGGGAGAGCATAATCCACATGGGTATGTGTTTAAGTGCTCTGTGTTTATTTTGTAACTAACACAAATACTCCCACCCACTCACAGCCTGTGGACAGAATCTGTGGCTCACACTGCAAAGCTTCCTCTAAATGTTTGCAGAACATGGGAATCTTTTATTTCTTTACAGCTGTGCTAAAGATTAAACACAATGTGTGGATTTGTGAGACCGCTCGTGTTAGCTGCTCCATTCTAAATAAAGTTAAGGTGCGACTATGATCACACATAACCCAACTGCACAGAAATAAGAAAGACATACAATGTTCATTGTGTGTTGTGTGTGTTCAAATGTGCTTGTGACTAACCTGCTCAGACAAGGAGCTACTATACTTTTTCGACATGCGTTTCCTCATCGTCTCCTTGACCGACTTCACCTTCTTGCCCAGTGAAATTCGGGAGGTAGTGGGGGATTTGACCACCTCTCTGTATATAGGCTCCTGTTCTTTATTCTGTTATTTGAAAAAAAGGATGGACAGCGGACAGACAGGTAAGAATGAAAGAAGACGGGGATAAATCGGGGGAGATTGAATAGCAGAAAACAAAGAGCAGGAAGATTATAAAAACATGAGAGGAAAAAAAGAGGAGAAAATGTAAGTTAGCATGGCAGGAGAGTTCATCTTGTGAATTTTACAAACTGTCAGGACTCACGTTGGCTTCGGAGCCTGTGTTGACCACATGGAGCGAACGATTGGACAGGTCAAAGCCTCCAAAGCTGCATGTTCTCTGTGGGAGAGCCAAAACACAAGAACATGAGGAGGTCACATTAAAGGAACTCCCTGTCCACAGGCATTAAGGGTCAACTGACACCGATTCATGCTCAGCACAGCACAGGCAGTTGTTTGACGCATGTACATGGGTATATGGTTTGTATATACTGTACACTATGGGGGTGGGGGGCATGATGTCGTATGGGACTGTGGACAGCCAACAGACATGATGTAACACAAATTGTTATACAAGCTCCTCTTTAAAACTGCAAGTTGCTGCAAGGCTCTAGCTGTTACACTGTCTGTGGAGAGACACAGTTGGCATCAACAAGTTGGTCATGTGCTCTAAAAACCCAAATCCCTGGAGAAAATACTGAACTAAATAAAGCCGTTCTGGATGTGGCCAAAGTGAATGCATGTTTATTGCATTTTAGCCTGATGCAATTTGTCTTGTGGTTAGTTATGATAAATGCAAGACTGAGCTTAGCATGAAAAAACTCAACATATAGGCCAATTGCTTAGGACTGACAATATGTTACTCAAACATTTTCAGAGCGAGCAAATGACTTCTGCTACAAGGTGATGTAAAGATTTTTCTTGACTTTAGAGGTTAGGAGCAAGATAAGGGGAAGACACACATGGGAACCATGTCATACAAGGAAAAAGAGTTTCTAAATCTTCCTCAAGCTCCGCAATAGGTCACAAACAAACATAAAGACAGACATGCAAGTAAAGCATTTGCCAAAAATGCTCAAGTTCAAGTGGGACAATTGAAGACATTTATCTTTGGCTCCAAAAACTTTTAAGCGACCCAATTATAATCTCACAAACCCTGGGTAAAACAAAAATCTCCACGTGAAAATAAAATGCACATTAAGAGAAATGTTTTTATATTAGATGTCCACAGCTGCAGTCCACTTACAGCTGCAGTCCCCTTCCTAGGAAAAGCAGTTTGGAGAACAAATATGTTTCAAGAGACGTCCAAACAAAAAACTGTGATGTCAATGTTCGATGAAATGAACATGCACCCAGAAAACAAAAGTCTTTTGAAGATAATAACGAGGAAAGAAATATACAAACAAACAAAAAAACATCTGCAACCATAGAGGCACGGGCCAAAAAAAGGACATGAAAAGCAAAAACAGAAAAAGTGGATTCAGAGAATTTTTGGATGAGAACGATCTCCAGTGATTTCACTAGAACACGATAGGATTCAGGTTCCCTCAAAGCTGCAAGATAGCTCTTCTATATCACCACCTAGATATGTGTCACTACTTCTGTTGATACACACAGGCTACAACGGTTAAGGCGACTGCAAGACAATCAAACCTCTTCATACTGCTTAACATTACAAAGTTGGCCTTTTCCATTTACTGTGCTACAAGTAATTAAGCACTAGTTGTTTCCACTTTTCTGTTGCTATACTCAGCCATACATGATCACTTTGAAAGCTGATAAGTGTAAAGAAACTTCAGTCATTCACTTAGTATGTCTTTGAGGCTAAGTGCTGTGCAGCTTCTAAGGACAAGCAGCTTCAAGCTTGTATAACATCTCCTCTGCCCACAGGGATTAGTGTGACTGTGTGTGTGTGTTCTCCAGGGACCTGACATTTATAAAAGGCAGTTATAAAACCTCCAAAATGGGGCACTGCACTTTCCATAATAATTTCATATTCACTTGAAATAAAAAAGGTTTAAAGCCAAAGGCATTCACTTAAAGGTCAAAGATGATGATAATCCTCCAAGGGCATTCACACAGTAGGTCTGTGATAGATATGCCAATTTGTGCTGTTTTCAATACATGCACGGCAACAATACTTCAATATGGACATTTTCCCCCCAAACAGGCTATATTAAATTAATGAGTTTAAGACAATTGACCTGTTATGTCTCTTTTGCATGTGTTTGTTTGCTACACTTTCCACTATAACCCCTGAGCTATTCTGCAACTTTGAAGTACACCGAGTCCTGCTCACACGAGGCGGTCGATTTAACTTCATGGACCAAACTCACAGACTTCTGCTGGATGCGCAAGAGCACACGCTTGGTGCAGCGGTCCACACTGGCAGCCCACTTCCTGTCTGCCTCGCGGTCCTCCTCCAATAGACAGCGGCGCTCAGCGCGGCTGAGGGTGACTGGGCGGACCAGCTGGGCCCAGTTGAGGTGACCGTACAGGCTCCGTTCAACAACATAGGTGATGTTCAGCTCACTGACTGCTGTTCGACCACGCAGCCTGCGAGAGGGGAACACCCAGCTCCCTCCCCCACTTCCAAAACCCTTTGATTTGGCTACATCACAGCGAGCAGGGGAGGAGGGAGTGACAGAAAGGGGGGAGACAGGGGCCTTGGCATTGCGCGAGCGCTGGTACAGTAGGTGCTTGGTAGAGTAAGCATAGTTAGGGTCAGGCTTCCGGTGCGCCCAGCTGCCATGGTGTCGGTTGGCAGTTTGGGGTTTGGGGCTGCCTTGTGGACCATCATCCAGGGAGATCAGGAGGCGGGACTGGGTGTGCGGTTTAGGACGAGGTTTGGTGAGGCCATAGAAGGCGTAGAGGGCCTCGTTGTTACTTACCCCATGGGAGATGGAGCTGAGGGCCTTCCGCATCTCGCTGTTGGTTGTGGGCCGTGACAATTTTCCCTCGTCATCCAATCCACAGCCATCCAATTCTGAGAAGGAAGAGCCACTACCTCCAATGCCGGAGATGGAGCCTCCTAAGCCCCCGGAACCAACCGGTGTTCTCCTGGGGGGCCGGATGAGACCGTGGGTACTGGAAGACTTATTGAAGGTTTTGACCAGCTTGTGTCCGGACCAGGTGTCCAGGCTGCTGGAGGAAGGGGAGGTGGTCAGACTGTCTGTGTCTCCATCCAGAGAGAGTTGATCCTGGGTGAGGGAGGGCAGAGAGGCCTCCTTGGGTAAAGGGGGCTTCTTTAGGACCCCTGTATACAGAGCTGTGTTGTCCTCACAGGTGGGAGCTGCTTCCAGATTCAGAAAATCTAAAGTAAAAGACAGAAACATCAGAAAGGTTGTTACTTAGGATTTAGAGATGAGATTCTGTACAGTCTCATGACCCATCTGTGGTTTTCCAGACCACAGCTAGACAGCAAAACATTTCAAAACACATTCTTAAGGTCTGACTATCAGGCAAAACTCATGACAGATGAGAATATAATATGTACAGTACTTTGGGGGAAAAAAGCTTTGCTTCTAACACTACTTATTCATTTCTAATAACCTTCAAATGGAAATACAACTTGAGATGGAAACAATGCACTATTAAATTTTATTTCATTTTAGTGAGGATCAAAAGCTCAATTTAGTGCTTAAAACTGATTTTTCAACATTCAATTTTTGCAAGTAACACAAGCAGTATTAAAATTTGGATACAGTGCAAGTAGGATGCCTAAAACCATGACCTTCATGTGCCTAAAAAAATATGACACGCAAACATCAGTTGATTGTTATAAACAAATTTGAACTCTAAGATAACCACAGGAATTCATCATTTAAGAGTCACCAACCTTCAGAGCCATGTTTCTTGACCTCTTCCACCTTGATGAGTTTTTTCCTGACCCGGCGTGTCGAGTTAACCAATTTATGAAGCCGCTTAAACTTCACTGAGTCCTCCGATTGCTCATCGTCTGACTGTTCACGAGACTGGTGGGAGAGAGTAGGGAGGGATGATATAATAAAAAGGAACAGACAATCAAACACTATGTTAGACAAAATCCTATGTAAAAAGAAATGGGTAAAGGGAGGGAAGATCTTCTTTCCAGGTCAGTGTAATGATTCACGAAAGAAGCTGTAACAGGAATGAATGGCTTTGGTTTTTAACTGAATTTTAATATAAAAAATGGTAAGAACAAATAAATGGATTAAATAAACCACACTTTGACAAATATACTTTTAAGGATGCTGTTATAAATGCAACAGGTCACAGCATTGTTTAGGATGGAGCCAAAGTTAGTGATGTGAGAAATGGAGGACTGGAGGAAGGATGGCAGCACACTGCATTGTGTCAAGCCCATATTCACAGTAAACAGAAAAAAACCCCGCACTGAAATAATGAACCAGATGACACAGCAATAAAAAATGGATATAACTGCATGACACAATGAATCAGTGTTACAGTAAATGCTTTATTTGGTGTTATACTGCCTCAGAAGCCATTCACTCCGAAGGAAAACAAAAGACAATGGTCATATATTACAGGCGTCACCATCCTCTCTTTTTTTGGGGGTTGATGGCCACTGCATTTAAACTCTCTGCACAGTGGCAGTGGGGTGAAAAGAGACAGATTAATGAAGTCATTAACAGTTTCATCACTCACACACCAAAAGCCTTATTTGCGCTACACACATACACACAGAAACACCCCAAGCTGTGTGCTATGGTCTTGAGGTAATGATGGTGATGAGATGAGCTTTCGCATGAAGACTGTTTGGCAGAAACTACCCTTATAATCATGGAACTTAAACAACTTTAATTTGTTTTTGTTTGGCACTGGTTTCCACAGCAACACCACCTCTCTGATGACACGCTACCATTGGCATGGTTAACTATCGCTTGCGGAAGAACACACAATCGCACAATACAGGACAGAGCAGACCTGCAGGGCTTAGCTCTGTGTCTAATAAAATGCAGTCATCTCTTGCAACTCTAAATCTAACAAGCAAGAAACCGCTTTCTCTGTTGTTGAGTCTAGACCACAAGCAAGGCTCAGAGGCTGCTGACATGCAGTAGGGATGATGTTAATAACTGTGGTTTCATTGGAGCAGAGCAGATCGGACACTGTCCCCAAATCCTTGATGGAACCACATCACCAAAACAGCATGATGACCTTTCAATTCCTGCAGGGAATCGTGTGTTTACAAAACCTTAATTATTTCCCATATGGAAAAGGAAACAGCATTAATCAATGTAGCATCATGCAAGTCAGTTCTGTCAGGCATTTCTCCCTTTAGCATCACCTCACCACTTTCAGAGGTTTTCTGTCAGGTCAGCAGAGCAGACCAAAGCTGAAGTACTGCAATTAGTTTGAACTGAAACTGCAGAAAGAGGTGCTCAAATTCCATAACTCTACTGTCCCACAGCCCAGTCCTCCCTGACAACTCCTCCACTGAACCACACAATTCTGGCTGCAGTTGTGATTCCTGTGACTTTCCATTTGTTCTGGGTGGTGCTCAAGAGTATTAACCTCAGAGAATATGGTGTAATAACAAGTCTCTATCCAAGAGGACTGATAAAAGAGAAGGTAAAAAAGTGAGTGAGTGACTCCAGCAAAAGTTGGATTGGCATTGAGTCCTGGACTCCACTACTATAAATAATTACCAAGAAGAAACTGTTTCATATGAAGTCACTTTGTTATATGACTGATGTGTTGGGATGACTTGGTTCAGCCAACTGCTTTTGTAGTTAACCCACATGAGTTGGTCTTTTCTGTGTGCGACAGAAGGAGAAAAGTAACAGGAGATGGTAAAGAGGCGACAGTAATATATAGGTCCCAACCCAGCTCTGATGAACACCAGAGCCACACAGAGAAAGACAGCCAAACTTATGAGGCCATTAATCAAGCAGGGCTGAAAGGCCACTTTCAAAAACAAGTCCAAACAACAATTCCACCATCACAATTGCCATTTCACTTCACATATTACTTTGAGGATCGTTCCCACAACTTGGGAGATGCACTTAAACTTTGAAAACTAGAAACTACCTTCCTCATGGTGCAAAATCTTTTTTGTCCATACCGCAAAAACAGAACAGGACCCTCTAAAACCAAACTCTATTAAGTGCACCGTTGTGCCTTAAAACTTACCGCCTCTTTTTTAAGAGCACAGCAGCACTTCCTGTGTTAATATCCAACAAATCGGCAAGAGCGGGTTCAGCAAATCCATTGTCCACTGACGACATTCTCACGCATGCATGATCCAAAATAATATCTGTGCCCCTGTGCAAATGCTGGCAGACACAGATGCAGCCTATTAGTGAATTCAGTTTGGAGGAATGAGGGACTGTTTGGAACTGCGGTGCTGCACAGCTAGTAGAGAAAAGGCGTGTTGTGCATGAAGAACAATCCCGGCATTTGATCCCCTCTGACCCTGCCTTGGCCCCCACATTGCTAATGGCCAGCCCTGGAATGTGGGCTCCCATCGCCGGGGGACGATAAACCAGAGAAAGACAGCATTAGAGAAAGGCAAAGAACTTGATATTATAAACATGCAATGTAAGCTACACACTTGTACTGTATATTCACATGTCTGTGTACAAGTGTACAAGCACACGCAGACATGCAGAAATATTAACTATTTGAACTTGGGAATGACCTAATTCCATCTGAGGGAAGAGGGGCAGTACATGACACCAATGGAGGCCCCAGCAGACTAGAAATATTTCCTAAAGTGGCCAATTTTG
>NW_018127889.1:2154258-2174260 GCF_001952655.1 Monopterus albus | reverse complement strand
CGGGGGGGGGGGGCAGGGGGTCTTTACCCTCCCTCTTTCTCTCTCTCTCATTTCCTCTCTGCCTCCAGCACTTGCATTTGTTCACAGCCTCCAGAGCCATGCTGGGTGTTCCTCCACACAATACTCCTTCAGTAACTCTGCATCCTCTCCACTGTCTGTAAACCACCCACCCACCCGACACCCCCCTTCTAAATGATCAATATTTTCCTCACAGGAAACAAGTAGCTGGCAGCAGAGAGGGTAATATGGAGATTAAGCAACTGATGAAATAATCAGCAAACTCATGCACAATTCCCACACCCACATCAAAGAGTCAGACAGCAAACAGAACTTGAGCTGATGTTATTTATGGCATAATTAACCTATTTTTTTATACGGAAGGAAATCATCAATCATTACCCAGAGGAAGAATTTAATCAGGACCCTTGATGATGTGAGAAAACGATTTTGCATAAGTCCTAATTCAGGATTTACTGATTCAGTTGTAATAAGAGGCAGCCACGTCGATCTGAATTCCTTGTGTTTAAGCGTGCAAACCATAAATGACTGCACTTGAAGAGTCACTGGAGCAGCTATGAATGTGTAAAAGTCAAGCACATCTGTTATGAAAGCATAATCATCCACTTAAGGAGAAACCAATTATGAAGATGAAGGCCTAGCCAGGATCTACGCACAGCTGTCTGAAGGCTGTAGGATCAACCTTTCATTTACTTTGACATGAACAACAAGAAAGGCACATGCATTCAAAGACTGTTTTTAGAAAATGTTAATTAAAAATAGTAATAATATACAAGTTGAGGGCATTATTTTCAGGATACTTTTTGAATTTTTCTTTGGATAAACTCACTTCCTGTCAAAAGTGGGTCACAGTATGTGGGACTGTACATTATGACTGCATGCTATCCCATATGATCCCATAAAATATAGAATTATGCACAGTTCCTTGTGACCACGATGAGCACTGAAACAGCATCAGACGACACTGAAAAAGAGAAAAATATAAACCAACATATACAAGCACACATAGAGAGAACTGACTGATTGTTAACAAACACTAAACCAGGAGGATGTGATTGTCAGAGCTTCCTAGCATCTGTTATAGGTCCAATTTCACAACATGAAGCCTTCTTAAAGGCCTTGACTCAGAGGAGACCAGGGGGGATTGGAGACTTTTTCTCCAAGGACAACAGCTGACAAAAATCATTGTTTGGAGTAGATTTTGTCCGACTCGTCACTTGCTTTTTCTCAAATTACAATTAAAAAATGACTGATGGAAAAAGACCTGACCCAAATTTCCATAAGAAAACTTCCTTGTCACTACAGTAAGCCCAATATGACTTTGTTGGGACTAATTTCAAATAAGATGTCCATGGCAGGATTAATCTGATGAATAACATATGGCAGAGGATTTGCTACAATTGCACATTAACACTGCTAATTCACAACCACAGCCTCAGAAAACAGAGGTAAGGAATGGGCCAAGATCCACCAATTAACACCCACAGCGTTAGAACGCACGTGACCCGGTTTAGGGAATGTACGTACAAAGGCAGACGTGGTAGTTTGGTCAATGAATGAAGAGCAGAGAGAAAAGGAGAGAGAGAGGGAAGGAGGAAGAGAGGGAGGCAAAATAAAAGGAAAGGGTGTTTTTATGTTACTGCATTTAAAACTGACTAAAATTAATAAAATGTTTAGGAAGTCACTGGTGGACTATATTTAAAATCTAGAGATGATATTATTTACACTTGGATAAACACATACACACACACATACACACAGCTACACACACGTTGAAACAAAAATCCATCAGAACCTCCTTGGCTGAAAAATCCAACTGAGCGAGTGTTACAACAGGTAGAATAAAGGGGAAAGGATGTAAGGGTAATGGGGAGGGGGTATACTTACATTGCAGTTTGAGGACTGGGTTAGATTGGGTGCAGATCCATCAGTCCACTCTGCAGTGTCAGTACTGCTGGACTGTCTGCTGCGCTCATACTCCTTCAGCTATGTGGAGAAGAAGAGTTAGAGAGGTAGAGGAACAGGGCAAGGCCACCCACTGTCACCCAGCATGCTACATCTCTCCATATACTAGATACCTATTGACAAATATCAACAGTGTGCATTCACAGTGCATGTATACATTGTATACAAACAGACAAGCACATAACAGTCAGAACAAAAGGACTTAAACTGTGGTGTAGTGGTAAATAAAAGGTGTATATTGTAGCCTGATCATCAGGCAATCGGCCATCCAAGTAAAAAAAAAAAAAACTGTTTAAATGTCCTTATTCTCCTGCATATTCCTCCATTTTAGCATTTGTTACAAGTGTTTTTCACAAAGATTTATGTCATGACTCCTTAAATAAAAGAGGGCGACTGAACATATTGCTCTATTGATTGAGTAAAGAAAAAAAAAGATATTGATCAATCATACAGAGAACAGATACAGAACTACACACCAGCACAACAACAAGCCAACAAATCTATCCACAAAGGCTAATCACTGATTGGTTTGACGGTTTTTTAGTCACTGGAGAGAGAAGCTGAGATCAAGTTGTTGGCCAGTAGAAAAATCAAAATTCTGGAAGAAAGAGTAGGAGTATAATTAACATCATCTCATTTGGGGAGCGAACCAGTGCTCAAATGCTGCTGGACAGTCATGCTACCCATGATTGACAGAAAGAAAGGAGAGAACATGAAGAACCAACAAGAAGTAAGAAAATAAGAGAAGAACAATCAAAAGAAATGGATTGAAAGTCAACTCAAAAAGAAAATGCAAGGAACTTTATAGGAAAGCCAAATAATTATCCACCATGTCCACGTGAAGGAAAAAAGCCACAGTGCACCAGAGCAACCCCCAACAGATGGGGCTATTGAGTTGACTGACCATCAACCTCACAATTATGAGCCGAGCAACACCCACACACACACACACACCAAGTGCTTACACCCTGCTTTCCCCAGAATCCTGAATCTTTGGTCTGGAGTTTGTGTGTGTGTGTGTACAGAAGACGATGCATAGTAAAAATGTGGGATTTTGTAGTGGTTAGTAAGAGTGAGTCGTTTTAGTAAGCCAGCGCTTTATGGTGGGGATGTGGATGGGGGAGGGCTGGAAAGTAACCCAGGAGGAGGTAAAATGACCTGAAGGGTTGAACAGGAGCTTCAGTTAACTGTTCTAAGGGAAGGTGTGGGGTGGGGATAGGGAAGGAAGGTGCCACAGATGAGGCAGGAAGTCAGTGGAGCTTCCTACCCGAGCTAGAGCTTCCTCGACCGTGATCATCTTTTCTTTCACCATCATCATCAGCTGGATTCGCTCTTCATCGCTCATGGTGATCTCACTGGCCACATAGCCAATGTCCTCTCCTGATGGGGGTAAAGAGCAAAGACTAGGGCTCAAACATAAAGTGGCATCTAGTCAGTAAACTAGATGTCAACAATGGGGTCAAGCACAAACCTTTGGACGTATGTCGCATGACAGGTTTGTGCTGAGACTTGCGGAAGCTCTGCCAAAAAGATTTGTTCTTCTTCTTACTGTCCCATTTACCTAAGGGGAGAGAAGTAACAGTCACACAGGGGGAAGCATACACCTGATACACAACTACTCGCATTATACTGTATTATGTCACAAATTTAGAATAAGCGTTTGTGTTGGGCAAACAAGGGTAATCTACTAGGCAAGATGACTTAGGATAGATAATTCTGTACATTTCAGCATATGTACCGTATAGACCGCTCCCTTTATTTTTAAAGTATAACCCTTGGTAAACATGTCTCACTATTCCCGTCTATAAATCACACCTCACAAATTAATAAAGAGTAAATGTAATCTTGCTGAAAATATTAAGGCAACAGAAGACAAACAAGGAAATGCATCTCAATTTACCTCCAGATCCGTCTTCAGAGCTGGACTTGTGCAGGGACATTCTTTGGGGAAGAGAAAAAAAAGGATCAACGTCAGAAAAACATACATTTCCATTTCTGTTCTCACACCTTATCATCAAGTGTAGTCTAGTCTCTGTGAACCACAACCATGAAAGTACATGAACTGGTTCTAAGAATAAGTATAATGTATGGTTTCTGTGAGTAGAGTTGCAATTTTGTCTATTCGCCACTTGGGGCCAGTGGTGGTACTTCAGTGATAGGAAACAAGGCTCCAGAGGATTGAGAGGAATAAGGTGGAGGTGAGGGGAGATGAAGAGCAGCAAGGATAGGAGAGCACGTAGACAATGACACCCCAGCTGCAAGAGGGTAAGATGAAGAGAGTGGTAATACAAAGTGCTTAAGAAGCAGTAAAGAACATGATCAAGGAGAAGAGTGGGAAACCATGTAAAAAGTGAAGAGAGTTGAGTGAAGTGGGAAATTAGGGACCTGAGGAAAGAGAGGAACAGACAGAGAGGGGAGAGGGAGGAGGAGGAGAAACCACAGGGCAGACTCAGCGTGTTTGTGTTTCCACTTCCTTCCACAGGATAGACAGTCACGAGGAAGAGAGAAGAGTAGGAGAGGGAGAGGTGGAAAATAACTGAAAAAAATCCCTGTCTACAGTATAAACCCATTTAAAAAATAACAAACAGGGAGAAAAGAACTTGAAAGCTCCTTGTTACACATGAATGGCACACAGCTTCCAATCAAAAAGCCATGTATGAGCAGCCTCACCCATTTTTTTTTTTTTTAGTTCAGCAGCATGATAGGCTGTGGCTTACTCTCCCTTGTTCTGAAGGAGATGAGAAACCACATCAATGGCAATCTGATACGGTCTTCTTTATATAAAAAATGGGGAAGGAGGGGGATGAGCTTCAGTGGATCATGTTGAAAGTAGCATCTGAAAACTTCACAGAAAGAGAGACTGTTTTCAGACTAGGCTATGTGGGTTGAAAGTAAAGAGGAACTGAAGGTTCAGGGCGCATTACTTCTGTGAGAACACCCTACAGGTGTGTGTGTGTGTGTGAGTGGGTGATAGTGGCTGCACACTAGAAGCTTTATTAAAAGGAAATAAACCATAAGGGGCAAGGAGAGATAAGAATGAACTCTGTCCAGCTGGGACCCTCAGAGACCTCTTAAGTAAATCTCTTTACTGTGTCTAACTTGCATGCTTTCACATACCTTTTATGATTTAAGCCAATTGCACAAGAGCATGCAGCTGCTGAGCCATGCACAGAAACAGGTGGCAGGCAGTGAAGCAATGTGAAAGTGTGCAACAGGATCAAAATAAGATGAAGAGGTCACGTCCCGCTCCAGTGGTTGCATGTGTGTGTGTGTATACACGTGTGCATGTGTGTTCATATGTTTATTCAGACATGGCAGCCCCCCTCTTAGTGCAATGGGAAATCTTCACACGGCTTAAAGCTCGACTGCCATGGCAACATAATGAGATGCTAATTGAATGGAAGCCTGTATGGTTTGCCCCTCTGCTCATCCCCCTCTCAGATAGGCTAGGGCCAAAGCTAATGCTAATAGAACTCAGTCAACAGAAGCCTTTCAGTGGCAATGCTGCCCCAATACTCTATAAATTAACCTCCCATGCACTTACACGCATGCATGCACTCACGTAGTTTAAAAGATCCTGAATGAATTTCAAAGAGTGTGTCAGTCTAGGCACTGTGTGGCTAGGCAGCCTAATTGGTTTACCCTTAAATCTTTGGCATGCCTTTCTATTTCAGGTCTGCTCTTTCCATTGAGTAAAGGACATTTAAAGGATAGGGCAGGTCATTTGCTATATTAATAATATCGTCAACACTCCCCCTACAGAGACTAAAACCAAAAATTAATGGCCTCTACTCACAGTTGATGTCTGTTAGTCTCCAACTTGGACTGTCTTATTTGTCTGTGTCATAGATCTCCGTTATTGCTCAAAAACAATTAAAAACATCAGTGAAAAACACAGCTGCACTGCATGACATTTCTTCATTACAAAACACAAGACCCGCATATTTCTTAAAAATGTTGCCCCAAAAGTTCCAAACAACCTTGACTTTTTTCCGTCTGAAGTAGCAAGACTCAATTGTGCATGCATGAGATCTCCATGAAGGCACAAGGAGCTAGTGGACTGTAAACAAAGAAGAGAGCTCACACAAAGACCTTGCGCATGTGCATTTGTGTCTTGCTTACTTGTGTGTTGAAAATACTATTAATATAGAAAATGACCAACCTTATCCTTTAACTGCTTTTTATCTCATTAGCACACTAAGCTAACATTCTATTCAAGGCATAACATAAAAGGTTCTTTAGTGAAAGTAGCTCGGTAACTGTGCAATGTGCAAATTAAACTGCTACAACAAAAGTGTTTCTAGGCTGAAACAAACAAGAGCTAATGAGTGCATTTTTTTTGTGAAAATGATCTTTGACAGCACTTTACCAGGCTGAGATGTAAAGCATCATTGATTTTCAAAATGATAAGCTGTGAGTGCTGCTTATGTTACAGCACAAGGCTTCACAACATATGATACAACTGCAGAAGTGTAACTGTAGGTAATCTTTTTGAAAATATGTCATAACTGCTCAAGTACATAAAACACGCAAACACAGAAAAGATCAAATACAACAGGGAAAAGCGCATACACACACTCACAGAACTAAGCCAGCAGCTATTCAACACCAGGAAAAAAAGGGTCAGTGAAAAAGTGATGATTGTGTAGGCAGGTATGAGTCACATGGGTCTATCCTGTGTGACAGAGCTGCTGGCCAGAAAAGATGACAAACCAGCATGTAGCAAGATTTGGACACAGCTGCATGTGTCTCCATTATTGCTTCTTATGGGCAGGTTTTACTGCACAAATCACAACAGTACACACGTATGTGTATATAGTGACTGTGTGCTTTTGTACAACTACAAGGTTGTCCACCTGGAGTGATGTGAACTCAGAGACAATGAAAAGCAGCAACTTTGTGTGACAGTGGCAGTGCTCACAGGAAGAGTAGGGACAGAAGAGCTCAGAGGTCACATGGAAGCGGAAGACAGAATATTATATGGCAGGAAAAAAAAAAAAAAAGAATCACACCTAAAACACAAACAAATAAAAGAACTGGACATGAAGAAGTGCATTTTAAATGTATGAGCTTTTTGTGCCATAAACACACCATCTACTGTGCTCCACTCTCAGCAGCAAATAAAAGCTCATTGAGGGCTGCAACATTCAGCCACAAGTGGTAAATATGCTGACAAGGTACTTTAGTTTTCCAACATGGTGCTGCTGTTGTAAACAGATTCTTCACATGGGACGGCTTACATTTCCATCTGATTATTTGGTACATTCCATATCCAGGAGCACAAATGCCTCTAAATGTACTCTCTTACAAACCCCGTTAGTAATAAACAATAATCAACAATTTGGACGAGTATGCTTTCATTAAGATCCATTTACCTCTGCCGTTAACTTTACTGATAAGCAT
This sequence comes from Monopterus albus, assembly GCF_001952655.1. Lineage (NCBI taxonomy): Eukaryota > Metazoa > Chordata > Actinopteri > Synbranchiformes > Synbranchidae > Monopterus > Monopterus albus. The sequence goes on along the minus strand of NW_018127889.1, from coordinate 2,166,874 downwards.
ATGGCCCCTTCTCTGCAACAATACCCGCCAATCAATCGCCTTCCAGAACAGGAAGTCCCCAGCTTGAACCCTCCAGCTTTCTTAGTGCCCCCTGTCACCACTTGCAGATCAGACAATATGGGAATGGTGCCAACCTCCTGCCAACAAAGTGACAAGGAGAGACACAAACAGAGGGGCTGGCACGGTCTCGAGATGAAGTCTGCGTAATCTCCTCTGTGTGCCATTGTCCTACAGAGGTGATGATGTGGGTATCCGTGTCTGTGGGTGTGTATGTGCATGCATGCCTCCTGTGGGGCTGTGAGGAATGCGTCTGAGGACTGGAGGGGGCTTGTCTATCAATCTGCCTGTACATGATAAATCATTGTACCTGAAAGCCATTCACCACAGAGGAAAGTGGACAATAGGCTATGTAACAGGGAACAGAGCTGGGGTGAAAGAAAGGAGAGGGCTGGCAGTGAATAATGCATTACAAAAAAGGTTTCCTGGGGGTTTGATGGGGGTGGAGGTTTTTGAACATTTTTAATTCATTAGATAAAGGTAAAATATATATTGCTGTGTATCCAACTTTCACACCAGAAAGTGACATGTGGAGAAGAGGTGGATGAACATGGAGTTGTTCCATTATAGATTAATGCAGACTTAAAGAGACTAAATCTGAATGTAAACGTCTGAAAAACAAAATCATGGGACAAACATGTGAGACACAGAAGACAGAGAAAAAAAAAATCGAATGACAGGAAGAAAGAATAGGACAGTTATGGACTCTATCTGGGCCTCTCTCAAACAGATGACAGACGTATCAAATTTGGCATCTGTTTCCCATCATCCTCAGCATTTGCCTGTGCAACATATACTGCCACGGGAGAACAAGTCATGTCAGTGGTATGCGCTTCCTCTGCTGCACATGGTCATCACGTGAACATGACAGTTTCACTTTAGGTCACACTGGGGTGATGGTCAGAAACATGAACAGAAATGACGCACTATTTAGCGTTAGGGTTTGGACTGGGATTTTCAGTTCCTGCACAATTCATCTCTCCACTAAATCTCTTCTTTTTTTAAACACCAATGGGCAACATTGCCCTAGGAGCTGGCTCTGTATTGAAAGCTTTGTCATCTTGGTCATGAGGAAACACATGAATATATTCTTGACCTTGGGTCTCGCTTAACAGAGACTAAGCAAACCCAGTGCCTATAAGGGGCCAAATGACTGTAGTGAAATGAATTCTGTTTGAGAGCAGGACATTTAGAGGTTTGCTCCACTAACAACCTCAGACTACTTTAAATATGTATACCAGCGATCTCATAATGGTCCATAATGGAGAAATTTCATATACCTTAAATACAGTGGTGTGCAAAAATGAACACACACAGTCTGTGTTACAGGAACCAGCGAAAAGGAACCCCACCCATGCTCAATTCCATCCTGCTCTTTCATTCATGCTCCTCTGCTCTAATCATTGACCATCACCCTTTCTGTCTTCCCCTTTGCCCTGCTGGACACAAAGGCAGGAAGGAAGCTTGGACGGTGAGAGTGGAAGCTGGACTGAGCAGGTCAACCAGAGGAAGCAGCCAGTAGTTCTCCTGTAATTGCAGGGATGTGACTGAGGGTGTTTTAGGGACCAACTACGGGTCAAATTGTATGTGTGATGTCTATGAATACTAAGGGGTGGGTTTCGTTTAGACTCAAAACTTTGATATTAAGCTTTATTTATTTTATTTTATTGTCATTGTGACACGTGCAACGAAATTTTGTTTAGAGCCGAGGGCCCCGGGCCACTGCATACATACGCGCCGCAATCACGGGCAACTTGGGGGTTCAGTGTCTTGCCCAAGGACACTTCGACATGTGGACTGCAGGAACCGAGATTCGAACCTTCAACCTTGCGGTTGGGAGACGGTGGATAGCTGAAGAGAGAGGAGGGCATTCATTGCTTTAACTTGTGGTTGTTGCTTATTGAAGAAATGTTCAAGCTATTCTAATTAGATAAGCTACGTAGCTGCTCATTACTTTGTCCAATTCTTCAAAACAAAAAAGGACAACTATTCCTTTATAAATCTTAGAAATCATGTCCCAATGCTCACTGGTTTGTGATTACAAATAAATGCATCATTTACACTCTAATGACTTTATGACATGATTCTAATAAAACAATCATTGTTGCAACTTTTAAAAACATCTTTCTGGTCAAAAGTCCTTGTTAAGCTGCTGAAATATTAACCACTTTTATTCATTTACTGTCATAGTATACAAAACAAGTAAGCCTATCTGAGTAAATCAGTTTTTTGGTGTATGTTTATGTTTATGTTTACTACCAAGGCCAGTTGCAGTTGTGTGAAGACGTGTGAAGTGCACACTCGAATATCACCACACTCATCAATGACATTAGCGTTTTCCATCTCAGGGACTGCCCTCTGCTCCCCATGGGCAAGGTCAGTGACCTTTTGTTCAAGCTGTCATATAAAAGTTCTATCAATCACATGAGCTGCACATCTGGAGGTGGATGTATTTTCATTTCCCTCTCACCATCTTTAGCAAAGGCTGAGTGTGATCCATGATTTTGTGTGCAGACATGTACAGTTTGATGCAATCCAGACATAGGCTGTGTTGAATGTTGTTTTGACAAACTACAGACATGCAAGATCAATCCAAGCAGATTTCATGGTTCCACACCAGCTGCATTCACATATAACAATGATGAAGTTGTGGTTGGGGGACACGTACTTTCTGTCTGTTTCTGGAGTTGACACCTCACTGCTGAAGCCTAATGATTCCTGAGGACAGAGAGGAGGAAAACAGGTGTCAGACTTTTTAGACAAGCATGAGTAAATCTGACCTAATGATGCTACAGGTGTTATTTTATGTAGTTTTCAAGTGCTTTGTGAACATAATATCTACCTGGATCTCATTGCGAAGCTGCAGAGAGGTGTTGCTTGGGTCCTGTTTCTCCTGAAAAAAGAAGGTGAGAGAGAAGAAAGAAGGTATCAATGTCAGAGAGGATCACTTTATAATTCAGGAATAATAGATCATAAGCTTAAAAAGGCCAAAAAGGTAAAATACTGTATATGGCGAAGACAGATAAGTTGACTACATAAACAATGCCATGCTATGGGATAGACCTTCAATAAGGTTCATGTAGAAACAAACCTGCAATACTTGTTTTAATTATTTTAATACCACTGGGAGGTGGTACAGCCTAGAGAAGACCTGGCTTTTTTAGCACAACAAGACATACAACTAGCTCTTTGAATTCCACTGTGTTTACTACAATGACAATCCCTTAACAAAAAGGTAACACCTCCTGATTTGGCTCATCTTTAGAATAAAATAAGAGAATTGGGATTCACTTATAGTCTGTGTTTGGGCTGTTTTCACTGTTACACGGGGCTAGTGCTTGCATGTCTAAACAAAATGTCCTCATCATGGTATGTCCAGATACAGATGTGCATCAAACCAAATGTTTCTGCTGACAGACACAGGGACTACACAGTCACAACGAGCCTGCAACTTAGATCTTAACCTGCATCACGTGGTTACTTAAAGCCAGTGAACTGCCTTCAGGGATTGGTCAACTGCATAGTTTCTTGGTGATGTGCTCATGTGCTTTTGAAGTCTCACGGAGGAGATAACCTAATGCATGGTGCTCATCACTCTTCCAATGCTGCCACAGTCTTATATCATTGGCTCACAGAAACAGATGGAGTCAGCAATTTGGGTAGCGACCAGATTTTCAAAATGCAGAGCAGGGACTCAGGCCTGCATCTGTAACCCTCATGTCAACATCTTTCATTTCTAGTGGTGATATTTCTGCACATTACGCAATGTGCCTTTAATCCTTCTAACAGGACCTAGGGGGGTAACCAAGGACAACCAAGCCCCGATTATTTGCTTCAGTTATACTAACATAAGGAGTCAAAGTAACAACTGTGGCTCGAAAAACATTTGTGAAGACAGCAATGCATATCTTACATGTGCTTGTGAATATGATGAGTATGCAGACTATCGAGGGTACGGGAATAAGCTAACAGACAAAGTTAGTCAACAACATACTTGAGTCAAAATTGAATGAACGGTGGATTTTTGTGATTACCTCTGTGGTTTCATACATTTTGAAACATTTGAGGAAATGTTAATGTCATGGTATTGCTGAGGTTCCTTGTGTCCTGATGAGAAGAGTAAACATAACCCAAGACAAGTTCCTAGTTTTACTTTCTGTCTGACTTTGTATTTTACCAGACAGAAGAATGACATGAAACTGCATGGTTTTCTGTGATTAATCACGATCAACTGCATTGATATGAGCAGCATTCAATAATGAATTCAAATGTAGTATTTTGCGCACTTTTATTTTAAAAGTACTGATATATGAACAAAAGTGCATTAACATTTGGTTTGCAAACACTTTAAGCAAATAAGGTGTTCAAATAATTGTTCTAATTCTGCAGCCCTTGCTGGACTGTGTTTAAAGCAGCCCACAACCTTTCTGCATTTGGCCAGGACACTGTCAAATGCACTGTTCTGCAGAGAAACTGTGACACAATGATGGAGACTGTGTGCGACACGGGATGTGTTAAAAAGGCAGATGTCTTGCAGCAGCGATCATATTTCTTGCACTATCTGTGCTGACTTTATTTGAAACATTCCACTGCTGTGCAACATGAATGAAATGCTCTGCGCATGTTTCAGCAAAATGTCTCTCTCTCTCTCTTCTGTTTTCATTAGTTAGAGCATGTGAATGCAGCTCCCTCTGTTCATCAATAGACACTGATATTACAGTTTTGAATTTGGTACATCTGCAAATTCTGTCTGTTCTATCTTTTCAAATAGGATACAAAATAAAATTCAAGGATTTGGATGTTAACAGAAATCTCAATGAATCTTGTTCGCAAAACACCTTCCCTGGTGCAGTATGAGGCTGACTGTTGACAACTCATTCAAGAAAATGTCTTCCAAATAAAGTTGTTTTTTGTACTAGAATATATGGCAAAGCTTTCTGTCAATCTGCCTTAAAACTGTTTTCCATATCGTACAGATAATCTCCTGGATAAAGAAGCAGACATTAGCAAAGTCAGGATGGCTGAATGGCTCTAAGGAAGCAGACTGAGGGCTGCTAGATAACTACCTTGCTGCAACAAAGAAAATTCAACTGTGGATTTTCCCAAATGCAGAGCAGGAATAGGAAGTTGGTTACTTTTGAGAAATGTGCATCACCCTAACATGTCCACACCCAGATATTAGAGCATAGGACATTCAATGTAATGAATGCTCTGTCATGCTTCCTAATCAGTGACCTTTAGTTTAACCTTTTTTTCTTGTATGACTGCACTTTGGGGAAGAGATTATAATCCTACCACACCCTCACTCACAAAGCATGAGTAATACTTCAAGCACTAGGTAAGAAGTGACTTAAATCCGCTAAACAAGCTCTAAGAGCCTGTAGCCTGAGAGTCATATGAGCAGACCTGAACTGCTGAGGTGGCTAAAAGCCTTAAAAGTAGCCTGAATCCTACACTTATCACAACACTAATCAAATGAAGGCAGAGTAAGGATGTTAGAAAGACACTTTGGCTGGTTTAATCTTTATTGTTAATTTTAGCACAAGTCTTCCTAGTTAATTTATCTGTGTATGTATTAGTCTGTTACAGCGATCAACAAGGCAGAGGATACGGAAGTTTGGGAAGTAAATCAAGTAATGTTAAAAGAGAAATGTCCATCCAAGGGAATAGGGAGCTTCCTGTAATTGAGAAAGCAGGGACCTGTTAGGTCATAAAAACATCATCCATCAGACCTACTAAAATATGAGGTTTAGTCTCATTACACTGCCAGGCTGTGCACAGGTAATATCTGGGATGCAGATGTACTGCATGTCTTTTTCATGTAGGGACAAACATGTGTATTCCTTAAATAAGCACAGTAGTTTAAAAACTGCATTGTGTAGAATAGTGTGTGTGGTCACAAAGTGGGTGTGGGTGTACTCAGTGTACATAAAGAAAGAGGCACCATGAACAAGGTGTGTGCATGCATGCACAGTCACGAATACTTTCACCAGGGTAGTAGTAGATTGGTTCTGCTATCAGATCCTCTTCGATACCTTTTTTGGGCTGTACTGAGAGGAGGGGATTGCCCATCTCCTCAGTGTATAATTATGGGCACCATGCCCATGGTTGTAAAAAAGCTATTTCAGATCACTGCCACAATGGCAGCTCACTGCCTGGCAAACACGTCACACACGGACACACAAAAAATACACAGGCAGACACACAGACCTCAACATCCCTATGCATCCCACAGACTTAAAACCTAAACAGACACTCAAACCAAGGAGCACCTACACATGCATTCAACTTGCCTCCACCTCCACATATAAGCCCTTATGAGATAAACACAAAGCAGCTCTCTGTTTCTCCGACTCCTCCTCAGCTTCCCCTTACTCCCTTGTCTGTGCGTGCCATCTCTGACATGGAAAGTGGGGGTGAGAGGCTGAAAAGACGAGGAGATGATCAGTGAAAAATAAACAAAACCTGCATCCTGTGTACCTTTCACTGCAGATCTGCAAGATGAATTTGTCACAGCGCAGGATGTGGAGAGAAAATTTGTGTAAAAGCTTCCCAAAGTAAACTTGGGTTTCCTTCAGACCTGTGGGAGAGCGTTTGTGAACAGCAGTTTTCAGTTCTTTCCACAGATTCTCGATTGGATTCAGGTCTGGACTTTGACTTGGCCATTCTAACACCTGGATATGTTTATTTGTGAACCATTCCATTGTAGATTTTGCTTTATGTTTTGGATCATTGTCTTGTTGGAAGACAAATCTCCGTCCCAGTCTCAGGTCTTTTGCAGACTCCATCAGGTTTCCTTCCAGAATGGTCCTGTATTTGGCTCCATCCATCTTCCCATCAATTTTAACCATCTTCCCTGTCCCTGCTGAAGAAAAGCAGGCCCAAACCATGATGCTGCCACCACCATGTTTGACAGTGGGGATGGTGTGTTCAGGGTGATGAGCTGTGTTGCTTTTACGCCAAACATAACGTTTTGCATTGTTGCCAAAAAGTTCGATTTTGGTTTCATCTGACCAGAGCACCTTCTTCCACATGTTTGGTGTGTCTCCCAGGTGGCTTGTGGCAAACTTTAAATGACACTTTTTATGGATATCTTTAAGAAATGGCTTTCTTCTTGCCACTCTTCCATAAAGGCCAGATTTGTGCAGTATACGACTGATTGTTGTCCTATGGCCAGAGTCTCCCACCTCAGCTGTAGATCTCTGCAGTTCATCCAGAGTGATCCTGGGCCTCTTGGCTGCATCTCTGATCAGTTTTCTCCTTGTATGAGCTGAAAGTTTAGAGGGACGGCCAGGTCTTGGTAGGTTTGCAGTGGTCTGATACTCCTTCCATTTCAATATTATTGCTTGCACAGTGCTCCTTGGGATGTTTAGCTTGGGAAATCTTTTTGTATCCAAATCCGGCTTTAAACTTCTCCACAACAGTATCTTGGACCTGCCTGGTGTGTTCCTTGTTCTTCATGATGCTCTCTGTGCTTTAAACGGACCTCTGAGACTATCACAGTGCAGGTGCATTTATATGGAGACTTGATTCCACACAGGTGGATTCTATTTATCATCATTAGTTATTTAGGTCAACATTGGATCATTCAGAGATCCTCACTGAACTTCTGGAGAGAGTTTGCTGCACTGAAAGTAAAGGGGCTGAATAATTTTGCACGCCCAATTTTTCAGTTTTTTATTTGTTAAAAAAGTTTGAAATATCCAATAAATTTTGTTCCACTTCATGATTGTGTCCCACTTGTTGTTGGTTCTTCACAAAAAATTACAGTTTTATATCTTTATGTTTGAAGCCTGAAATGTGGCAAAAGGTCGCAAAGTTCAAGGGGGCCGAATACTTTCGCAAGGCACTGTAACGGTGAAGCAAAATGAACAGTGAAGAAGTTACCAGCGCAATTGGCACAGTTTCTAAAAGAGAATATTAAATTAATGCATTTTTGAAAGGGTCTGTGTGTGTGTGTGTGTGTGTGTGTGTGGACCTAAGATCTCACAGCACACTCCCAAAGGGGGCAGCTATCTTTTAAACTAATCTACCAGCATCAGTTTGAGATACTGTCCTACTTACTCCAAACTGGCAAGTAGCCTGTACATGTAAACATCCATGTGTTTCCCTCCAAATGTCCATGATTGCATGCGTACAGTTCATTCTGTGATTGTGCATGCAGGTGTGATGTGAATGCAAGAGTGATGTGAATGCAAGACTGGCAGCTTAAGCATGATGCAAGTGAGTTAAAATTAAAGGGAGAGAAAGCAGCAAGGGGAAGCCTGAAATGTGGCAAAAGGTCATATGAGAGAAGCATATGAGAGAAAGCTCTGCTAATGAGGATCACAATTTCTGCAGACAGGAAAGCCAGCATCTGAAATGGCTCAACACCAACACTTGCACATGTGCATCAGAAGCTCCTGTAAAGTGACTGTAATTCCAAGCACTGTATTGCTTCCCGTGATTAACCCAAACACTACAACTAAATTCTGGTGTGCTGTGGAAGGAGCAGATTCTGTTAATGAGAGGGGAAGGGCAGACATGCCCATGAGTGTTAAACAGCAGCACATTAGTCCAAACCTGACTGCAAGGCCCACCAATGACATGAGTTCCCACGGTGGAATTACTGCCAACCTCAGAGGCAAAAGTAGGTGGATATGCAGCAAAATTAGAAAGACCAGGTGGCTTAATGGAGGAATGCCAACTGGCATGGTAGAGAAAAACTGGGTGGGTGAGTGTGAGGCTGCTGCTGTAGGTAGGTATGTGCAAGTGGAGAGACAGGCACCAACTGGAAAGATTGGTACAAGCTCAAAAAGACGTTAGCAGTGGGACCAGTATGGCATGGTACAAGCCTGTAGAACCAGCTCATTTGGAAGAAGGAAGGTCTACACATACACACCCACATGTGTTTTTACAGCTGTCTGTGTGAGGACACTCAGTGACATAATGCACTCTGTAGTTCCATTCCCTAGCCTAACCTTAGCCATCACAAGTACACGCCTAACCTAAACCCAAGTCTTAATCCTGAGACAACCCTTTAAAGGTGTGTCACAAAGTGAGAACCAACCAAAATGTCCTCACTTCCATGGTATAAAAATCAAGCTGGTCCTCACAATGTACATACAAACACACAAAAGTACGAACTGGCATTTAATTCTCACTCACAAAAGCAGGAAATTCAGTTGGCAGTATAAATCAGAGTCTGCCATGCTACTGCTGAGATGCTAAATGCTTACATTCATTCATGGAAAACAGAGAGCCCATCAACACATTCAGTAACACCTCTATCCTCTTCCTTTCCATGGGTTTTGAGAGAGTGTATTTGTGCACATGTATACTTGCAGTACTGGCCTGAGTGCCTCTACAGTGTGGAGCATTCTTAAGCCTTGAAGATCATTGTTTGGTATTTCAAAACAAACACCACAGTTATTTTAAATTCCAGTGACAGAGTTAAGGTCTAGCAAATAGCAAAACACGAAATAAAAAAAAAACAAATATACTGCACCCCCTGCTTTCGATAAGATTATACTAATATGGAACTATTTAAAATTTATCTTAACAACAAGGGCAACTGTTGGAACATGTTGACTTGATACACAAAACCCCTAGAAAGAACAAATAAACAGCAGAAGTCACCACAGAGTTTGTCCTTCGCCTTCACTGTAGTTTTACCCCAGGTGAACTGACCCACAGCGATGAGCTGACTTCATGCAGGCATTAGCACATTAACCATAAAACTCAGCTCCTCATGCCAAAACAAAAGTCTGTGCCTCAGTCTTTAACCCCAAAAGCCAAGCTATTCAAATAGATTAGCATTCCCATGGCTAACAGATCAATCTAACACCAGATGAGGCACTTCTGTGTCAAGTGTTTCAATTATGAAGTCAACAGTGAGACCAACAACTGAAGAATTTGGTCAATGTATCAAAGGATTTTATCTTTATCGGCAATGTCTCACTGTGGATTATAGCATGTAAAATGTGTTAAAATATTTGCCTCGGGGAGCTGTGGCTCAGGAGGTGGAATGATCGTCCCTTAAGTGGAAGGTCAGTGGTTTCATTTTTGTTCTCCCCAATATACATGTTGAAGGGTCCTTGGACAAGACCATTGAACCCCAAGTTGCTTCCAATGGCCAGGTCAGTGCCACCATCGGTGTGTGTGCACGAGTTGGCGCTGCAGATGGCTGCTGCGTTTCTGTACCAGAGACAGATTCTGTGTGTGCGTAACATACTTGGACAATAAAAGTGATTACATTAAATTAAAGCGTAATAAAATTACAACGACATATTACAAAATGATCCATCTTGATTTGTTTGATGCACTTCATCTGTTCCACTGCTGTAGTTTAATGGAGGTGCTAATACCGAGTTTGATGTTTTCCTGCCTCTGCTACAACAACGACCCTCCCTAGCAACCAGTCTCTGCATGATCCCTCCTTTTGCTTCTATGTCCATGCTTTGGCATATTTCACCTTCACCTTTGGCCTCCATCATCACACTAACACCGAAAAACATGACTGATACAAAAAGTGGTGCAGTGCTGTTATTAAGGAACACAATGCAACAACAAAAAACAATGTAGATCTGACAAAATGTTGTTCTCCATGTATGTTAACACAGGAGTTAACATAATACTAAGCTTCATTTTTTAGAACTGTCTTTATATATCAAATTTAAAAGCTCCTCAACTGATATACCTGTTCCAATTCATACCATTTGAGTGTTTTAAGAAAAATATGTGAAGCACATTCAGGACAAAAGAACATCAATATTATCAAATTTTTCCATCTGTAAAACACAAAACAATTATAACTCAGGTTAAAAAGTAACCTTCACACTTTGTCTAACTTACTGAATTTGTTGCTCCATTTCAATACTTCCCCTCACTTCCACTAATAAACCTTATCTAATACATCACCACATCAGCGGGATCCATCCAAGCTCTTGTTGTCTACAGTATAGGAGCACTGGGAAACTGTATATGGTAGCGCTAATTCACGGGTTATGTTCCCAACAAGGGGATGTTTGTGTCCATGCTACTCATATAACTAACATGAAGATGCAGAAGAACAACCCAGTGAAGACCAGGCAGGAAGTGGGTACAGTCTCTAAAAGACCCTTTATCATCACATCCTAATATGAAGAGCTCCACATTTTACCACAACAAAAAAAAGCATTGCTTTGTTCATTGAGTGTAACCTCAAGAGCTAGAAAGCATGTTTTGCAATACAAATGTTAAGTTCCACACATTCAAACAAGTTGCAAATGTGCTGCAAGAACATTTCTCAAGAAAAAAGGAGACAAAAACCCAAAGGGTTAAAAAAGATCAGTACCCTATCCAGAGATTCAACTTAAGCTTTTGGAGAACAGAAACAAAAATAAAGAGGGCTTCTTCTTCTTTCTGTCTGATGCCACTATACTGACTGCAGTTACATTATAAACACTGGGGCTTTCTTGTGGAAATTTTCCAAAAGCAAATGTGTTGTCAGCAGACAAAAATAACATTTCTGGATTTTGAATAAGACAGTTGTCATACATTAACCTTGGGCTCCCCTCATATAGCACAAAGCTTGAAGTTATCCAGTGTTGCCTTTATCTTGACCTCAGCCTCCTCTTGCAGTCCGAGTGTGAAGACCATGAAAGGTGACCTTTGATCTCAAATGTACAAGTCTACTGACCAGAGCTGATCTGGAGTGACTGAGGGACCTTTTATGTCCCAATAAGTTACAATGATGGGAGACGGAGTAGGTTTTGTGATTGTTTCACCAGCATCCTGTACCCTTTAGGTAATGGCCATGTTCCTCAGGAGCATCGCCTGCTAAATGTCTCCTCATTAATGTGGCCCATGGAAATTGTTGCCTTCTCTAACCATCTGCCATTGGATCTAAGAAAGATGGCAGCATGACACTGACTTGCAGCCACTGATTTTTGGAGACAGATATAAGACAGTCCAACTGACTGTCCTGTATCTGCAGCGCCAACTTGCAGACACACACACACACCGATGGCTATCCTTTTTCTAACTGGGTGTTCATTGTAATATTTGCCTTCATTCTGAGTATATCTAGTCTCTTGTGCTCTGCCTGTCCCTCTGCCACTCTCCACTTGTGTATTACTTTCCCAGTGTATTTTGTTTTTGTTGCTCTACTGTAGGTTTTACAGATACTGTGCTACAGCCTTTGAGATTATGAAGGTGTCCCGTACAGTGGAAAAATGAAAAGAACACCGGCCATCTGTGACTGTCTTAGAGAAGGAATTTTGGAAGTTTGGTAGAGATTAGGCCACTCTAGGCATGAATACTGCCCAAACCTAATTTTAGGAATAGGTCTGTACCAAAATAAAAGGCAAAGTTCAATCCATATAGCGTGGGTTGATACTGTGCTTTTGAGAGCTCTCACTAAGGTGTTGTCTGACCCATATTCCTCCCTTCATGTTTTTTCCCCCACATCTCCTATATATTGGTGCCAAACTTTGCAGAGTGGTGGGACAGCTGCAGGCTCTCACATTCCCCACTCCTCCGCTTCATTCCTCTCATCCTCCTCCCTTCGTCTTCCTCTGTTCACATCCTTATCCTCCTC
>NW_018127889.1:2149083-2154193 GCF_001952655.1 Monopterus albus | reverse complement strand
TCTGCCCTGATTGCTTCCTCTTCCCTTGTTTTATCTCCTCAGAATGAGACCTTCCCAAACTATAAAATGTCCAGAGGTAATCCTTACTTGTAAAAATCACACAACTGAATAAGATAGGTCAATGGCCGTGGCCACAGAGAGAGAACACATCACCTATTATTCTTTCCTATCCATCTCCTGAAACCTGTGAGAATAGGATGTCTGCCTGTAGTCGTTAAAAGGAAGAGCACAATAAATCAGCCACCTATCCATACCTGTCAACACAACCAAAACCACACAGGTGCCTTCAAGCAGAGGAGGCCTCCTAATAAACTGGAACACCAGTAATGACAGAAAAATATATATGTGAGCAGAAACAATTTGGATAAGGGCTAAATTAAGAAAAGCTAAGGTAACATGATATTGGTATGAGCAAAATCTATGGAGAGAGTACGGACTCATTTTGTCAGGCAACACTCTTATATTTGTGACATAGAACTTATTTTAACTACTGGGACAGTTTACTTTCAAATGGATCTATGCTGTAGAGCAGCAGCTAACCCAAGTCAGGAAACCACTGTGTGGTGGCTATTGTACTGCTTTATTTGTTTTAAAAATTAAACTCAAATGGCATTTCCTGAGGTTCCAGTTCAATTAAATTTACCATGAATAAGTGATAGGATAATTATGAAGTTAGCACAACACTCAACACATTCTCTTCTCTGTGTATGGACTCAGTGGGTAGTGTGCTACACAGGGCCTGGCCCTCTATAGTAGCACCAGCAGCATTCCTTCGTACATGTGCTTGCAGCTTGGCAACCAAAGGGGTGCCCCAATACCCTACATCCGTGGACCTCCAGAACACCACTGCATTCACATTCAGGAAAGGCACACTGCTTTTGAGGAAAGTCTTAAACCTTTGCACACACTCCTTCAGTCACTGAAGGTCCTTGTCAGGTTGTTGGCTAAGACTGTGAAAATTACACAGTGTAAAGCAATGACACTGTTCTAGGATTTACAAAAAACAAAATCTGAAGACAAGCTGAGCAGAGAGCTAGAAACATTCTCTCTCTCAGCTGTTTTTGCTTAAATCATGCTGCTGTGCATTTGGGCGTGTGTGTGAGCATGTATTTACCATGTCAAATTCTTGGGAGACTCGTCGCTTGCGAAGTTCCTCCATGCGGTCGCTGACGTCACTGAAGCAGGTGTTGTAGTACTCAGAGTACTCCTGGGCAAGGTCATCTATATTTCCCAGAGAACCATCCTGGAGAGAGGAAGAGGGAACGGTTTAGCCAGGGGACCACAACATCCTGAGAAAGGAAGGCTGATAATATGAAAAAAAAAAAAATGCTGTCACTGCAAAAACCCTATTTGGACAACTTGTTCTTCTAATAGTGACTCATTTAAAAACATTGTTTTAAAACAAATAAAAACCATTTATACAGTAAATTCAATCATTTACTCTCATGTAGCTTCTATCACTTTACAACATTCCAATAAAACAATCCAGATAAAGTTCGTACATTTAATGACAAGGAGATTCCCAACATCTTCACCACAACTTTATAAAATCACTGTCATATACACTTACAATTAGCAGCATTAAAAAGTATCTACTAAACAGAGGCATGCATACTGTTCCAGTAACTCTGCAGCAAGGCACATCCACAAAATCATATTCAGTCACACATCACATTTTCTATACTGCCTCACAGATCTAATAAACTGAAAAATGTGTTTATTAAGCAGAAGATGGGGACAAATTCTGCTACTTGCTAATTTGCATGTATCCACTACTACACTGGGCAAAATCACTTTGAACTCCTCAACTAATGTAAACCATGAACACACACATATGCTGCATGGAGGCACATGTTCACATTCATCAATGTGCTCACATACTCCATATAAACGGAAAAACCTAAAAAATACCCCTCAATAAAAGGTGTGTGTATTTTCGACCTTTAGTGATTTTTATCAGGTCCCATTCAGTGAGTGTCTTTAGTGAACTATGGTTTGTTCCAGCGTTTTTGTCTTTGTCGAGGCTCACAAACAGGGTGCCCTTTACCTTCTCAGACATTCACCAAACTCCAAACCAAACACACTCTTCCGGCTCAATGTAGTTTAGCTCAGCACAGTTCCTGTCTTTGTCTGGGGTTGAGGATTGAGAGAGGAAGCTGTGCTCCAAACAGCAAAGAGCTTAACTAAGTAAAGACTCCTTGGCCTGAAATTTGGCCTCAAGATTTTGGAAACATTAATAGTGGACTAACTTCAGCCCTTGATTCTATGAAAATGGCAAATACACAGTGTCAACACCAGGGGTGTGTCTCGGGATGTAATTTTATCAAGTTAGCTGGAAACAGATGCTTTTACATCAGTCCAAATGTTTTGTTCTGGAACACAGACTGACATTCAAACAGATGATGTGGGTTTTCGTCAGTGTAATTATCGTGATAACTTAAAAGACCAGAAACACAACTCCAAAATTCAGTGATCCCTGTTCAGAGCTTTTGCATGGATGTAGCATGACCTCTTGCACAATGTGGGAGAAGAGTGGCTCCCATCTCCTGCTTTGGTAAAAAGGTAAGCCAACCTGGCAGTGGTGACCAACTATTGAATATTCATCAGTGTTGATCTAATCTGTGCCAGGCAGACAGCTAGCATTGAGTCACTGTGCAGGCTCCGAACAGTCTCTCTCAGTCTCCGTCTTTCTCAACCGGACTCCCTATCTGGGTGCCAGGCCACAAATGAATGAGTCACTGTGAGCGTGAGTACTGCGCACACACAGGGGTATTAGACCTTCTTCAGAGATGGCTGTCTGGTTAAAGAGAACACGAATTAGCATGCACACCCATGCATGCAGTAGATTTCAACATCTGACCCAAAACAAACCGAGGTAAGCCAATCATATACGAGTAGATGGAGTTACAAAACAGCGAGAATTAAATGAGCATTGAACACAACACCGCTAACAAAATACACAAACTGTCATCTACCCTCCCACTCTCATTACTTGAGAAATCCTGCTCTGGCCAGAGATATGGTTCAAGATGACTGACATTCCCAGCGGGAACGCTCCGTGAGCAAACGCATGCTTTTCCCTTCATTCCTCACATTGACTGAAAGCATGCTCTCATTACAGAACTCCCAAGATGTTTTAATCACCACACACATGACATGATTGTGTGTTGGTGTTAACAGGGATAATCTAGCTGGATCATACTGACAGAATTCATTCAGTAATTAAGTTTTGCAATTTTTTTTTGTCTCTTCTCTCAGTGGGAATGGTAAATGGACTGTATTTTATATAGCGCTTTCTCACAGTGTGTTGCACTGGCCAAAGCGCTTTACAGAGATGATACACCATTCACCCATTCACACACAACATTCACACACTGATGACGACAAGCTGCCATGCACCGGCGCTAGTCAAGCCACCAGGAGCAATTCGGGGTTCAGTGTCTTGCTCAGGGACACTTAGGCATGCGGGGAGACCGGGAGTCGAACCACCAACTTGCTGGTCAGGAGACGACTGCCCTACCTCATGAGCCACATGGAATATTAAATGCAACCCTCATCAGTGGACAGGTAAAGGTGATGTGTTTTGCTATTCTCAGATGGATACGTCTGTGACAGTACACATCTATTCGTGTACAAACTTTTGTGTGTGTGTGTGTGTGTGTGTGTGTGTGTGTGTGTGTAGATAACTGAGATTCCTCAAATTCTCCAGTGGCATTAGTTAATAGGGGCCAACACAGCCGACCCTCACACCTCATCTCCATCACCTCCATCTCCACAGGGGTAGGCAATCCAAAAACCATGCTTGTTTATCAACTACCCCTGCCCTACCCACTGTTGATTACCTGTGTCCAGTCAATTAGAAACTGGAAGATACCAGCTCAGATGAAGGGGGAGTGAGGTGAGGCAAAGTAAACTGGTACTGATCCAGGTAATCAGCAGTGGGCAAGGCATGGATAACTGGAAAACAAGCATGGCAGCGGCCCTCGAGGACCAGGAATAACAACCCCTGTTTTAAAGTGATACTGCACATGCACAGTTATGCGTATCCACTCTAAAACAGCATGTGGACGCAAGTGTAAAGAGTGTGAATCACAGTGGGTGAAGGAATAAAAAAAGATCAAGTGTTTTCGCAGGATGGCAAATTGATTTTTTGTGGCAGCAGATGAGTGAGTGTTCAGTTAGAAATAATCTGTCAACGTGGGAGTGAAGGTGGAAGGGCATGTAGGGATCCGACAGCGGTCCACACATCTAGTTTAGAAAAGTGGGCTGGGGTTGGGGAGTGAAGGCTGGACAAGGGATGATTTGTGGGCTACTGACTAGGGCAGCTGGGAAGGATAAAACATCTGGGGTCTGGGAAGAGAAAAGCATCTATAAAGTGATTCTATGGATTATATTATATACTATATAAATGCACCACTGCTTGTCTGACCTAAAAAAAAAAAGGTATGGGTCTGTGTTAGCACATCAAGATAAACAAAAACTCACCCTAAAACCATTTTACAAGTGAATTTAGCAAATTTATAAACACATTTAGTTTCATGGAGGTTTGTAATAGAAAGCAACACTGCTTCAGCTGATGTAACAGTTAATCCACTCTGCACATGAGGGAAGCCAACTCCATATTTTGACTTGAACAATAGCAACAACAGTCATAAAAAACTGCACCCAATCAAAAATGGGTGTCTGTATTTACAGTAAAGAGTGTGCATTTATCATTAACTGTCCAAGCCCAAGATACAGCCAGTTCCATCAAGATGGGTGCAGCTTAAATTTGTAAATGAAAATGGTAATACATATCCCCTCTGTTCCAAATGTTTGCACAACTCAAAGCAGAAAAACGGTTCAGAGACATGTTATAGAAGACACTTGTGAGAAGTCCTTGTGTGTGTGAAAGCCATCACTATGTACAAAAGCCACCAGAGTACAAATGTCTGGTACAATATGACACCACAGTGGAGGACTATTTTGGTAATGTATGATATGATATGCTATGCTACTGAGCCATTAAGTAATTTACACAATATCCATTCAACATTGCTTTGGAGGAGTGGAGATGATTAGCACCCGTGCCAGAATTCCAATAAGTCTCTGCTGACTTAATCAGTTAGCC
>NW_018127889.1:2128043-2149060 GCF_001952655.1 Monopterus albus | reverse complement strand
GGTTTGCCTCTAGTCATTCAGTAGGTTAATATAAAGCAGCTTCAGTTTACTAAAGAAGTAAGGTGGTGCTAAAACCACTACATCTCAGAATTTACATTTAACTATATGTTTATTGTCAGTAACAACCCACAAATGTGACACGCTATCCTGCTCCATTTCACTGTACATTCAAGCTCCACTTACAGAAAGTATCACCATGGTTACAGGAAAAGAGCTGCAGTAGAAAGCATAATATTTTACTCAAAGTCTGAACTAAACTACCAGGGTGAAGTATGAACCTCTTTCACACAAACAACCTGTATTTGACCAACTAATCAACATGCATTCAACCAGCTTTGACCCATTCATATCTGGATTTGTGTTACAAATACATACAAAGCTGTCTGCTACTGTAGTAGCATACACATCACTGAAAGGCCATTATATGACATTTTATATATTTTCTAAATGAAGTTGTAGACTTGATCAAATCATTAAATATAAGTGCAACAATGTGGTTAAAGACTGAGGTGGTGCAGTGTTCCAAAATGGTGGAGTTACAAGCTGTGCCAACATGTGTTTTGTCCCTTTTCTTTCTGTAGTAAATCTAGTAAAAACTTGGACTGCCATTTAACACATGCACTGGACAGATCATGCAGCATTTATGTTTGCAATACACAAATACTAGGCTATGCGTTGGATAAGTCTAACACTTTAAATAAAACACATTACCAATAATGTGCAATCTACAGCTGATGGGACAGTTTCTTCAAGAAAGAATATGTGAATGACACACTACTAAAGCAGCAGTGTTCCAAGTAAAAACAAAAAAAAAAACAAAAAAATGCACAGACATGCATGCGTGGCACTTAAAATTTGGGCCTCCAGATTCAGAATCACCACCAGGCTGCACAGCTGATCTCTGTTCGTTCGCCACATCATGTTAAATGCTGCAAAGTGTCTCAAAGAAAGTGCGTGTTTATTACAACTATGGATAAAGACATTCCAGTAGGCTGAAAGCCATTAGCTCTGGACTTAACATGTTAGTTCAGGTCTGTCCTTTGGGCTCACAATCCTGACAGTGCTGTTCATCATACTGAAGCTCAGTTACATAAGGATTACAGTAAACAGTAGTGTGCATGCCATTAACTATTGTTTCTGGGCTGGCCTGGTGACTACCCATTGTCTGGGGAAAGAACAAAAACAGTTTACAATAGAGCCTCTGATGCAGCTGACGTAATGTTAGAATGTCAGTCGTATGATCACTCTCAATTGCTATGCAGGTTGGGAGTGGCAGGTTGAAATTGCCACCAACTGGCTTGTATTGTGTTGCACTGTACTAATATTTCACCAGGAGGTAACCAATAGAACTGCTCTGATTCACCCTGAGTCATGAACACACCAGGTTAGAACCAGTCCCCTAAGGGACTCCCTGTCCAATAGAAGCCACACAAGGGTTGGCAAGATTCTTTACATCACTCAGCCCTATGTCCATCCAGTTCCTCCAGCTTTTCCAGCAGCAAAGATTTGATCATGCCCATCTTTTTCTTGGACTGGTACAGCGCAGTAGTACAACTCCTGGCAAAGAATCACTGAAAACAAACTAGAAGGAGAAAGATGAAAGAAATCAGATATGAGAAATTTGGAAAAAGATGACGGGTGGATGAAAAGATGAAAGGGTATCGCTCTTATGCAATGTTACATGGCCCACCTACAGTAGGTCTGAAAAATGTTAATGGTACTGTAGTGGAGGACTCATAAAACTGAACCAGTAAAAGTCTGACTAAAAGATGTGCTGTTGGCCATGGGAGCCAATAAGGGAAGACCGTTGAGGAAAGCAAGACTAGGGGCCACAGTCCACCACTTTGAGGGGGGCTTCCTGAGGATATCTGTGGCTAAAACAGAGCAGTGCTTTGCCATCCCAGCAGAGGAAACCTGGCAGATCTCTGTGTGACCTCAATAATGAAACCAGCCAGGGCGGGGGAGCAAATGAGAAGTGAGCCAAGTTGGACTGGGCAATAATAGACTGATTAGACTATGATAAACTGTGTTAGACCATTAATGGCAAAGATAAAATGTGGCTAATACTGGTTTGGCAGAAAAGGACTGGATCATATGTTGCCACCCTGTATAAAGTTATGTGGGAGGATGTGCAAAGGGTTGACCTTGTCCAAACATGGCTGCGTCCAAAATCACTCCCTACCAACTATATAGAGTATTATATAGTGTATTCCCCATTTTGTAGTGTGTCCAAATGCTGCATGTGAAAATCTGGGAAAACCAAGGAGCTCATCCTGGAATTCAGGAGGAGGGCTCCTATTCTGCAACCACTGATTATTAATGGGGGTGAGGTGGAGCAGGTGGACAACTTTAAGCTCCTGGTTGTACAACTCCAAGAGCCTAACCTGGACAGTCAATACGACAATTTAAAGAAGGCCCAGCAGCGGCTCTATTTTATTAGGAGACTGGAAAAAAACAGGCTTGCACCACCGCGTCTTCTCATGCAAGCCTATCATGGACTCTCAGTAAGGTTTGGGAGTACCACACAACAAGACAGGAAAGCTCTCCAGTGGGCGGTGAAGACTGCAGAGAGGATTAATGGCTCCCCTCTATGTACATCGAGCACTGTCGAAATACAGCAGATGCAATCATGAGAGATTAACACCATCTGGGTTGCTCCCCTGTTCAGGTGGCAGGATGTAAAACACAATCTGAGACCACAGACCAGAGAGTATGATCACACATCAGACTGGATTTAGGAATAGCCTTTATCCAGCAGCAATAGGTCAGTTGCAGAAGACATTAAGTCTGGTGTAAGTTCCCCTAATTCCATGTTAACTCTCAAAGAGTTTGTGTGATGTAATATTATTCAATATTACTCAAGTTCTACTGAAGTGATATTGTTCATTACTGCTCCAGAATTTGTAAATAACAGTTGTACATTTCTACAAGAATTCATATTACCGTTCTGTATATGTGTTCATTATTTTTATAATTTTTTATTTTATTCTTTTTTTATCTTCACTGAGGTGGCTGCTCAGGATTTCCAGTACACAGTTGCCCTGTACTTGAGTAAATGGCAATAAAGTTTACCTATCTAGTAAACTCAAAAGTTCCACAATGAAACATAAAAAGTTGTTTACATGGCATTTATACTACTTTCTGCTAATAATACCACAATGCAACAAAGTTTTATCAGAGAGAAAAAAGACAGTTGCGCATTTCTACAGCTGTTAGTGATGATGCAAAATGACAATGATTAGTAAGTGTTTGTTGTTTTTCTGTTCACTATCGAGTGGACCACTTAGTGTACATTATATAGGGAGTGGTGAATGAGTGAACGGGGAGTGATTTTAAACACATCCCATATGTTTCCAAGACACAATCAATAAGCATGTCTCTAGAGCAGTATCCAACCCTTACATTTACAGATGAAGCGCTGTCTACTATGCTGTATAATCAGTGTTTTCCAAATGGACAAACTCCCACCCACGTTGTGTGAAACAGCATAAACCTTTCTTCAAACAAAGAAAGATTTCCCACAGCCAAGTAAAATATTTCCACAAGGCCTATGCTCAAGAAGACTTTTGGAAAAAAAAATTTTGTTTTTTTTTTTCCCCCAGAAGAGCAAATAGTAGGTAAAGGATCACTGTCCGCTATCCAGGTTTGTGATGACTAGACTGGGAGGGGGCACAATTAGGAGCCTGACCCGGGTGACGATGTGGCTAAAACTCCTCTACATTGTACTGAGAGATACTGTAAACATTCTAGATAAAACTGACCCCCCAAATATCCAAAGAATATTTCTCAAAGGAAGTGCAATGAAGAGGAACTGGAATGGATTATATCAGAGATTTGAAAGTCTGCAGGCGGGGAGGCAACCTAAAATTGAAAGGGCATCATTCCCATATACTATAGGCTCCTGTGCAATACAAAACACATTGAAAGTCAGAAACAGCAGCTGATTTATTCTACTTAAGATGCGATAGGGGGTTCATTGTGTTCAGAACAGTCATCTCAATTAGGAGTCTGAAGACATTGTTAGGATAAAGTTCACCATAAAGGGCAAATGAAGTGACTTCCCTGAAACAACACAACAATATACAGCTTTCTAAAGAAGGGGGACATCCTGAATATTACTCAAAACCAGAGACAAATGATGTTTGACAATTTGCCAGAAACCTCCCATTTACACAAGTTATTCACACATGCAACTGATCAGTAGTCACTTTCTGGGAAAAAAAAGGCAACCAATAAAAAGTCTTGGATTACAATGGTTGTGGACTAGTTAAGTTGAAAGCTCTAATATGAAAAACGGACTTGTTGAACTTTTGAACGACACTGGCTGTCCCAAAAAGATGGCTCAAGTTTCACACTTTCAAACATTCTAGCAGAGTCTGGTAGGAAAACAAAATGATCACAGTGATCCAGGCCTGCCTAAGGCCCAAGACACAAACCTCTAACGTGATACAGTTCATGGAAAGAGGTCAATGAAATCTGAGGACAGTGATTCTGAAATAAAGTGAGGGGGCACCATCATGACAGTGAGGATGTCTGTGACAGTGGAGAGGGGTGTAAAGGACACATATGTTGAGAACAAATGGTTCATAAAGCCTGTTGCTGTTGCGTACAGCATGTGTGTGTTCAGCTAAAGGGCAAAAACATCATGCACACTGCCTTGCAGATATATGCCTCCAGAGCAATATATCTGGATAAACTGCTTGGCTGGGAACCAGGTCTCCCACCTTGTGTCAGAGGGCAGGACAGCCTCCCCCACGCATGCACACATGGACACAGGTACACCCACACTCCCACATTTACAACCATTTAGAGCCACACCAAACCAAAATAACACCTCTGTCTTTTAACAGGCTGGAAGTGACTGCAACACATTTGGTCAACAAATCAATCAATGGCCTACAAAATCAAGACTGCTTTGGCAGAAAAGCATATTGTTACAATATAGAGCCGACTTTCAAGCGTTTAAAAAAAGCACATGCAAAGAACACTACTGTAAATGTGACTCCAAACCGAAATACCACTCAAAGAAAATGGCACTCAACAGAAACACTATGAAGAATCAGACTTGTATAGTTATTATGCCAAAAAAAAAATTATTTTCTTTAGATAACACAGCTCATGTCTGGGTTCCAGTGAACTCAGAGACTTTCATGTGAAGTTCAGGAAGCCCAAAGGATGTGTAATAATCAGCATTTTTCTTGGATGGAGGTTTTAGCAACACAATCATGTGTAAATTGGAGGAATAATCTGTGGGTCTGGCCTGGTAGTAAAGCTTAGCTGAGTTTCTTCCATGGAAACAATGCAGCATGGATATAGAACAAATGCACAAACGCTACAGGGAGAATGGCAAGTCACAGCAGAAGGTACAACGAGTTCATCTTTCAGCAAGGAAAGTTCATATAGCACGTTTTCATACACAAAGACAATTCAAAGTGCTTAACACAGTGCACACAGACACAGGCACATACAAAACGCAGTTCGTTATATTACCACATTGTTTTTCGATTACTGCCTTCAAGTCTGACCAACTTCGCCTCTAGCAGCCTATATCACCTGCATTGTAGCATGCTGCTGGATTTGGTCCCACGGCTGTTTTTACGCGTGATTTGCACGCACATAGTTATTAGTTAATACGAAATCACTCAGTCGGCAAAGGTGTAAACTTTGCGGATGAGGGCGAAAACTCTCGTTTAGTTGTTTGTTTATAATGTCAGTCCATGACCACCCCTCCCCCAAAACTTACCAGCATCCCCATAACATCCGTCCACATTTGGGAAAAACTGTCGGACGCAGCAGCGCTGTCTGCCTGGAGCTCATCGGAAGGCGCACCGGTTCCTTGATCACCTTCCATAATCTTAGAAAATGTTGTGTTCAGTCAGGTCAATCTGGTGCCAAGCCTGAATCCAAGCCTGAATCCAAGCCCGCCGACAGGCGCCTTGTATTAGCAGTAAACAAGATCTTGATGCCAAGGCTGCTCCTAAAGAACGTTGCCCTTGACGCACCGGTAAAATACACCAACATTGCTTGACACGATTCTAAGTTTAGTGCATAAATTGCGTGCTGACATGTTTACGAAACTCCCACAACACTTCACGCCATGGATTGAGATAATAAAAAAAACTCAAAGAAAAGGTTTCTGAACCCGGGGATAAACCAACCACGCCGGAGGAAAAAGTCGTCGAAGTGGGTGATTACGTTTCCGGAAAGTTATTAGAATCCTTCAGTAAGGACAATAATATTTCAGCAAGACAGAAAACCGCTCAAGCTACAACGAACACACACAAACCAATATCCATTTTAAAAACAGCGAGTCACAGATCGCCCGGAGCACAGAGTAAATCCTCTAAACACTGCGCCTCCCTCCTCTTTTCATTTTCACCCGTCTCTCTCCCTCTCTCCCTCACACACTCCTCCAAACAAAACAGTACAGCAAGAAAAAAAAACACTTGCCCTGTGTCAAAAGCACATTGTCCCGGCCTTAAGTCCCACACCACTGAAGAACTATTAATATTCCACTAAGTAGTCATTCAGATAAAGACATGTTTGTTTGAATGGCCTAATCTAAGTTGACCTCATGACTTTTTGTTTTAACCATATCATTCTTACAGAAATTTTCAAATGTCTGTTACTCACAGGACCATTTTGCAATGATCAAATCCTACTTAACTTTGTTTTTAATGTCCCATTTTCCTTCTATGCTCATTTAAAGCAGTGAGATTTGGTATGCTTTTGATAGCTCTGAAAATTATTTATCTCATGCTGACAGCTTTCCACTGATACGTCTCTCCAGCCAGCACTGAATAGGGACTATGAACAAAGCACACTGTCCACACAAATGGGTGGGGGGAAAAGTGCATGAGAACATTTTTTAAGGCGGTGAAGCATACTGTGCCCTCTGCATGTCATAAGCAGCCAAAATACTGGACAGTAATAGAAAAACCATGAAGCTTTGACAGCGATTACTTAATTTGATTTGTCTTGGCAACATACGCACACATACTGTACAAACACAAACAGCAGTTGACAATGTAACAACAATGTTCTCTGTGCCGCAGAGCTCATTTCAATAACAGCAGGATAAAGTGAAATGCATTATGTACAAGCGTGAAATTGCACAGCGATCCTGCCTGATCAGCCATTTGTTATGCTCCACCAGCAGGCTGCTCTATTGTAATGAAGAAGTTTGGAGACTATCTCTGGCTCTGTTGTTGTCAGAAGTGCATTTTCTCAGAGCAGCAACAGCTGCCAGGTCTCATGACAGATGTGAGAAGGACCAGAGATAGATAGAGACTTAATATTTTAGATCACAACTCTCTGCCTTGCGGTTTTACGGCAGTTTAAAAATGCTGCTTCACCTGCTGTTTACCAGATCAGTCCATAACACCACATTCATTTAAAAGTAACTTAAGACAGGGAAGGAAAGCAAACCACCCAAAGTTAAACCCACATTCCTTTGTGTAACCATGTAAAAGGTGATCAGTTACACCATCATCACTGCTACAGTTTCACTTGTAGCACAGGGTGGATTATGCACGGTGCAAAAGGCTCCTAAACATCTCACTGACAAAATAGCTTTTTTGTAACATAATCTACATGTGATCAATGTGTGTACAATCTTATTTCAAAAGTATCATAAAGGTATTTATTTATAAAACTAAGATCCGTAAGATGCCACAGCTGTCCTAGTGTGAGACTGTACACCAATTCTTAACCTAAACGCTCACATCAACATTTAACATAGAATGATGCTTGCAAGATGATGTTTACATCTTAATTTAGTAGGTTAGCGTGTTAACATTTGCTACTCCATCCAATAGTGGAGATATAGCAATAAAACACTCACACACACACACACACACACACACACACACAAATATCAACCTTATGGTGGTGCTAGAGAAAAAACCAGGGGATCACTACAGTCAGTAGGATGCATCTTCTGGGGACCCTGAAGGTCTGTACAACATTTCATTGCTAATCAATAAAGATACTTTATTTTAGTCTGGACCACAGTGGTGAAGCTGCCGATTCCAGCCATGCTGCTAGCGTGGATTCTGAAATTTGCAGTTCAGTTCCTATTAGTGTTGTAATCAAGTCACCAAACCTTGAGTCAAGTCCTACAGCAACTATCTGAATGGGTTACACAGGAACTTGAGAAGATAAAGAAATGGTGTGACAGTAATATAGTATCTCTGAATTTGGATAAAACTAAATTTATGGTATTTGGGAATCGCAGATTAGACAATGAACTTCAATTGCAAATTGGGGGAGCTAATATCAAACGAGTACATGAAATTAAATTTCTAGGTGTCATAGTTGATGACAAATTCTCCTGGAAATCTCATATCAGATATATTCAGCACAAAATAGCACAGAATATATTGATATTGGCAAGGGTTAGATATATTTTGGACGGGAAAGCACTACGCATTTTGTATTCCTTATTGATTTTACCATACTTAGAGTATGGCGTTGAAAACTGGGGAAATACATACAAAAGCTCACTTCAACCATTGTATATATTACAAAAAAGAGCGATAAGAATTGTGCATAAGATGGGGTACAGGGATCATACCATTGGAGCTTTCATACAGTCTAAATTGTTAAAATTTTTTGATTTAGTGGGATATAAGACTGCTGTGTTTATGTATAAAGCCAGGAACAATTTATTACCTGGTGGAATTCAAAAACTATTTAATGAAAGGGAAGGGGGATACAATTTAAGGGGTCAGTTAAATTAAAAAATTCATGCTATACGTACAACCAAAAAAAGATTCTGTATTTCCATAAGTGGGGTAAAACTATGGAATAATCTAAGTGTGGACATAAAAAATAGTAATAGAATTGACGAGTTTAAACATAAATATAAAGGTATGTGTCAATCAAGATATATGCAAGAACAGGCTTAATGATTAATTAGATGGAACATTGTGGGTGTGGTGTATGAATGTTAACACTTTGTAATAATTCTTTAGTATATTACTTGTGTGGTGTAGAAGAGAATAGAAGTGAATCATTTATTGCTTGCAAACCAATGATGGTAAGATGATGTCATGGGGTAGGACTGGATAAGTCTGACTTCTTCCTACTCCATTCAAGCATGTACTAGGTATAAGCAAATTGATATTGGATTGTGTGTAAAAATGTGTGTTGTTGTATCAACTGTTTTATATGCTTGAAAGAATAAATCAAATCAAATCAAAATCAAATCAAATCAAATCAAGTCAGAGTTGCCAAAGAATAGTCCGAGTTGAATCCTTGTTACTTGTCACCAAGGTCTCCATTAAACACAACTGACATAGCTCACATTTTAAAAGGAGTTAACGTATTGTGTGTGACACAGTAGCTAAACAAATGTACTCGTAAGCACAGACACACACCACTTAGAAGTGAAGTGTGTCCATTTTTTTGATAGGCGTAGAGTGTATGCTTTGATGGAAGTGTGCCAGATACAGCACGGTGCAGGTGGCCAGGTTTTAATATCAATACCTAGTGCCAAATTATTATGGACTATTACAAAAGAAAAAAGAGTCAGTCAACTTCTGAGTCCACATGCAGTCAATGCTCAAGTGCGAGTCCAAGTCCGAGTCAGTGTTCAAGTCAAGTCACAAGTCCTAAAAGTCAGGTCTTGAGTCAGACTCGAGTCTGAGTCCTGGACTCGACTACTACAACACTAGTTCCTATATATCAGAAATCCAATCTTTCACGGTCACTGCTCTGTGGTATTGATCATTCATTTGTAAACAATATCATGGTCTGAAGTGTGTGTAGGTTCAGACTGACTTTGCCACACACACTCGCACAGGAGCAGCCTTGTTGGGCATTGAGTCAACTGTACAGGGCTCTGCATCTGTAAACTCACAAGTGTCAACACTGCATCTGTAACCTCAGCAGCAAGTCATACATAGGGCTGCAAGTGTGTGTGTGTGTGTGTTCATACTGCCATTGTATCTTTGCTCTGTCCATCGATCTTCATGCTTCTACGTTTCTACAAAACAGTAATCACATTTTTTTTGTGAGGCACCACCCTGATCCTCCCCTTCGTACCAGCTACAAAGGGGTGGTGGAAGCCCCCCCAAACCACATATATACACACACACACACACTCTCTCTGTCTCACTACTCTATACACACAATCTTCCTGTCAAAAACCCCCCTTATCCAAATACAAGACAGTGTGACCCCACCTGGAGTGCCTCAAATCGAGGGGTCAAATTGTTAATGAGAAGGGGACACCTGTTGACTCAGTGCACACTCAAACACTGCTGTTGTGTGTGTGTGTGTGTGTGTGTGTAGATGCCAACTTTCCCATTCTGTCTTCACACTAACCACTAATCAAAGTGTCATGTTACCAGACATGAGGGAACACAAGTTACTTGCTAGTTATGTATTTCCCTAGATGCTAATTGCTACAACTATTATGTGATAGAGGGTCACATGAACATAAAGAGGATATACCAGCAACCATTTTACAGTATAATTTTATCTTGAAAGTATGATGTGAGAGCTAAATTAATTTCCTGGATCACAAAAAATATATGGGGTTGTTGCATATACTGTAGGTCACTTAGAACATAGTCTTGAAAGCCTCAGGAATTATATCTCGACTGTGCCCAGCATGTTAGACCAAAGAAAAAGTGTCAGAATAACTATATTCTTTCAACTCTTCTCCTATCTATTATTCGAGCTGTTATTAATATTTTATGTCTTTTTCATCAGTTGTGGAATGGAGAAGAAAACCCTCTGATGGGAGACTGGAATAATTCATACCTTAAACACATAGCAGCCAGGGACTCATGAGACGTGTGGCTACTTTCACAATATAAATCACTTTTAAAAGTCCTATTTTCCCCAACTGGAGATGTCCAAAACATAATAATAACAACCTGTAGTTTTAACAACAAATGGTATTGCTTTTACCGATTAGAAAAAAAAACAACATTCTTGTTTAGAAGCTCTGCAAATCAATCAGAATTCTGGGTAAAGGGCTGGGATTAGAGATGAATACTACTAGGTCTTCCAGAACCAGGTGGAAATGAGAAGATTAACAGAAGAGCATGCTAGCACAAGACAAAGCAACACCCTCTAGTCTCACCTGCAGGGAAAGGACAAGGGAAGAGTGTGGCGTGTCTTGCAACATCAGCACAACAGAGAGCTTTCATCTACAAAGAATCACTTAATCTCCCACCAGACCTTTTCATTAAACACTCAAAACACTCCCACAGCATAAATTATTTTTAAGACTCAGATAAACTTCCAAGAGGAGGTGTTTTTTTTCTGTAAATGCACTTTCCCTGAATTATAATGTATCACAGTCTGTAATCTTCTACTATAGATGAGGCTGCAGGAGTGCCACAAAACAGGGCAGTGTGTCTAAACACACTCATGGGGGTGATGATGCAAGGTGAGAGGAGAGGAGGAGCAGAGGGAGGATAAAAGTCTGGGAGGAGTTAGAGAGCAGGGGAAGATAGGCAATTCAGTGTGTAAACAGTCACTCTTTAGCCTGGTAAATATGAAAATATAAATTACACATACTTATCAAACTGATGGACGTTATTACAAGATGTGGGGTTAACAGGGGAAGAAATGACATATTAATGTGTATAAAAATGGATTTTTGTGTCCAGCAACCTTTCAGGCTTATGAGTGGTTAGGGCTGAAAGCGGAGCTGAGAAGATGCACGAGGTGGAAAAAGACTGTGGGGTGCAGAGACATCTTGACACTAAGGAGAAAATGGAGATATAGATAGAAAAAGAAAGCAGATGGTGTTAAAGCAAATCTCCACTAGTAGTGAGAATGAACTTTCCTGGAGGTCAGTGACTCCAGACCTTAAAAATAGCTCCTGGGGGAGTCACAAGCCGTGCTGGTAGGGGTCCTTAACAACATCATGGCCAGACATCAAAGGCACCATCAAAACTCTTAAAGGACGCTACACAACACCACAAAACACCGACATGCAGCACGTGCCCTCTACTTTTTGAAGATGGCAAAAGGTAAAAGCATATTTTTTTCCCTAAAACTGACAAATAACATTCTGAAAATTGACTTTTCATAGTGTGATTAATGTTACATAGCCACATTGGTTCTGGTACATTTAATTTCTTTTGGCTAAAGTAGTAAATGTAAATACATTGAAGCCAAAGGTGTGCAGTCAAAGGTTTTGCTCTGGTTACCATATCTTCATTTCTCACTTTTCCTTTATATCATGTTTCTTTCTCCGTGTTTTAAATTAGCATATATCAGTTTATACCAAACCTTAATTGGATCAAAAGTCCTGCAACCTTATCTCTTAGCTCTCAGGATGCTCTCTTTTTGTGGATAATTAGGATCAAGTTTTTCACTTCACTAATTCCTTTTCACAGCTAGGCCAAAGGCCCTGACAGCCCCTAGGCATTTTCTGTGAACCGATCTGGATATGAGCGTTTGTTCTCTTTATTTATCTGTTTGTGCACACATGTGTTTATGTATATTTTGATGTACAAGAAAATATGTGTGTGTGGTGCGTGGGCGACAAGGCCAGCCACAGCTTCACCCGCCGCCGAGTATTATGTGGGAGTTATCACACAAGCCCAATTAGCATGACAACTAATTACCGTTTCCTTGATCTCCTCCCCTAGCCGGGAGAAATGCTAACTTCAAATATCAACACAGGAATTACCTCAGGGCTAAAGGTAGAGAGAGGAAGGGAAATAAAGAGGAAGCCAATTGTAAGAGTGTGAGACAAATGCACAAAGTGATATGCACGGGCAATAGGGAGAACACTGAGAACAGTAAAAGGAGATCCAGAAAAGGAGACCAAGGGTTGCCTGGGGCACAAGGTGCATGTAATAACCAATACACTGTGTCTGGACTTCTCAAACAGTTTGTGTAGTGTATGTCAGCAAAAACATAGGAAAGAGGACCAGCTGTGTAGACCTGCATCTACAGAATGCGACACACTGAGTTTCTATATGCATACACAGTCCACAGTAAATTATATCTCACCTCCCACATACACAAGCAATTCTAAGTAATATTTACAAGTCATAATCCATGCTTTCATTAATGTGCTGGTACAGTAATTGCAGCTCCCTTTTATGTGCTTTGTGGAGGAAAAAAAAAACCAAAGCATATTTCTGCTAAGCCCTGCATTTCCAGATTCTCCATGCAGTATACCCATCTGTGGCCATGTGGTAGGTGATTATGTTACACTACTGTGTGTGTATAAGATTCCAGGGTGTTTTAATCAGGCACAACTGAAAGGACAGATGTTGTTTTGAATCTAAGTGAGCTTCCAAAGGTTTGAGCAGTACTGTGTGAAAGGCCCGAGACCTGTGTAGACCGTGGTGTTTTTGAGCTTGGTGTATATTTGTTGGCAGGGATGTGCGTTAGGTGCGTGAAAAAGAAATGACCACAGAAGAAGAATAAATTGCATCTTTGTTAAAATGTTATTCACAGGTTTTCTTGCAAATACCAAGATATAAAATGGGTGCTTGTTTGCCTTTGTGAGTAAGTCCACAGGTGCAGGCAGTTGAGATGTGTTGGTCTCACTGTGGATGGAGGTCATGAGACTTGGCTGGCAGCTGTGCTGGTGTCAGAGTGGCAGTGCCAGGCTGACAACTAATGTCCAGTGTGTCAACTATTCGACTGGTCATGTAACGCTGTGTGTGAAAGGCCCAAAATCAACCAGTTTTCAAAGCAGGACAGAGTATTACATAGTCCTGCACAAGAAGAACCTATACTATGACCATTTATTGCCCTATACCTTTGTAGAGCTCACATTTCTACTTTGCTCCAACAACAACAAATAAAATATCAATATAAATCAATGTAAATGAGTAAAATGATTGACTTCAAAAATACTCTAGATAACTAGAACTGTATAAACTTCTTAATTACTGCAACACAGCTTAGATTCTCTTTCACAGCTCCCTTGGCAACTACTCTTTATAGGTTTACAGAGTTGATTCACTAGCACTCCAGTCAAAGTAAGGAGACTAGTCTTCATTTAATATAATACTAATTTAGAATTTTGCCACAAAAACATGTCATTGCTCCAGCGGAATGTTTAGACATTTTTTCTTCCAGTTTCCCCACTCCGTTTATCTGAGAAAGTGGCATTAAAATGGGACATGATGGCTCCCCCTGCTGTTGTCAAATATACTTACAAGACACAAAGCACCAGACTTTCCTTGTCCATGCAGGACACTGGACAGTCTGGCAAACCCTCTTGCACATCCTCTTAAGTCAAGTCAGCCAGTCTGCCATGTGTGAGCCTCTGATGCAGATGCATTAAAAAAATTGGCTTGAACTGGATGTTGTTAATGATCATGTATGCTGTGGACTGCTGTTTAATGATTCCCTGCAGTTTCATCCCAAGCTCAGTTTTACAGCTCACTTCAGGGCTATACCATAGAAACAAAAGCACAGACATGCATGCACATACACACTTATGCAGAGAAAGAGAAGCTTTGTGTTTACCCTACAGTTCTAGTACTAACAAGACAGCAGCAAGTCCGACTCGATAATTTTCTAGGGCTGTCTCTTCTTTGTTTCTCTATGTACAGTAAACACATTCACCTGTTGTTTCAGCTAAGGTTAAGTACAGAAAGTAGGATAATAAATGTTGGTCTAAAATGAAAGTATTGACTTTACAAATGCAGATTTTGCCACTGTTAACATCAGCTGTGGAAGAGTTGGTTCTTTAGAATCTGGACATGATTACATGTGATTAAAAGTTAAGAATGTATTTCTTGGGGATTCACCTTGATTCATAGAAACCAGAAACCAGTAACATTAACAGAGTCAGAAAAAGACAGTGAGTCTTTTGTGGAGAGTGTTGTGAGATGGAATCCAGTTCTGGAGATGCCACATTATCCCTGGCACACATACATAAACAGACAGATGCACAGCACACACTCAGCAGCCGTGCACTCACTGACACAGCATAAGGAGCTGTAGTTCTATGCAAACTGCAAATCAAATATAAAAATACCTAAACCCCACATTTACAATCCAGTCCTTCCATCACACACAGAACCAAGTATGATGAGCATTTATAGCCTCACTTTTCTGTAGATTTATGTCACACTGCTTGCAGCAAAAGCTGCAGACATATCTGACATTTGGTTATGTATTAGATATTATAAGAACCTGTTCCTCGGCCAGCTCCAGGCTTCTGTGGTATGGCCTTCTATAATTACTGTCAGTATTCACCCAGCCATCATATATCTTACATGCAGCCCGCAACACATAATCTGTCTTGTGTATTTGGCCATTTACACATTAAAGGCAAATAAACTGCCATGTTAAAATGCATGCTGACATGCAAAAAGTGTTCTGTGTGGCTATATATCAAAATACAGAGGGATATTCGACACTCACAACTGAATCCCAGCATTCTGTTCGGTCAGGAGATACACCAATCGGTAGTTAGAGATAAATAGTGTCTCCCAACTATTTAATTTCAAGGGCCCGAAAGGGAAACTGACCCAACTTTCTACCTGTTTCACAAACATAACCTCTAAGCAATAACCTACATTACTTACAACTTAGAAAATCTTTTCAATTTTAAATCAAACTGAATAAACTGTGTTCATTTGTTTCATTGATGGCTGTAGAAATTCCTTGGCACAGGGCCTATCTATCCACCAAACACAACACAGAAATATCCTACAGTATATTTATATTTATGTTTTGTCCAGTGACCACAGACACAAAAATCCAGGGTTAATTCAATTAGTGCCAGCAGATGCTTTAAAAATAAGAGCTTTGAACTTGTGTTGACATGGTGTTGATGTGTCTCTGTCCTTCAGTTACAGTACCAGAAAGTAAAATGGTTGACTTGCTCTGTACAACCGGCTCCATACTCCAGAATTAACTGTGGTCTACCAGTGTGTACTGTACAATATGTGGCTTTGGCAGAGTATGTTATACAAGACCACCCTACTGACATCATTAGCCAGCTTAGTCCAAAGTTTAACTTTGACCACAGGACATTCAGCATTTTACATTTCCTGCCCAGTAATGTATCATTTGTACTTGTGCTTTCTCTCTCCCCATTGGTCTTGCATTGTGACATCACAGTGGGGTATTGATTACATCAGTGGGAGCTCCGCATCCGCAACAATTAATTGATCGATGTCTCAATCTAAAGAGATCATCTGACATTTTGTGTTACATTAACCTGTTTCATTATTAACTAGTCACTGAGTGAAAAATTTACTCCCAACTACCATCTCAATGCTTGTATCCAAGTTAACATTCAAAATACAACAGAAATAATGAAACTTCTTATGTGGCAAGCAACCAGCCACAAAACCAGTGTCTCATTCCTCAAAAATAAATCGTGCACGCATGCATGCGTGCATGTAGCACAGCTTCAATCTGTCACTGTCTGGCTGTCTATCTACAGAACTCAACCACACAACACACAAACATAGTGCAAGCTCAGCTCAACCACTGCAGCCCTCCACTTTCATAGGAATTTGCCCCCAATTTAGCCCAGAGGATCCTACATACTCTGGTAAAATCTGAACCCAGTGGCATCGTCAAGCCACAAAAAAAACCAATAAACAAATCACAACTTGTATATTTTCCTAATGACTTAAACAGGTTCACATGTGATCGTACATGGCGCTGGTCAGAATTATGGGCTGTGGTCTCAGACACATAAAATATGCAGAGAAGGAAGAGGAGATGTTTCTATGAATAAAATCTCCCTCTTCTTTTTAATCTGCTAGGGTCCATTACATTTTTGAGTGTCAAGGTTTAAAACAATAAAGCAATATTTTAAAGTGATCAAAGCCAACATGCAAAAGGGCTTAGATGTTACCATGACAGTGCTTGGCATAAGCTTTGGTGATGGGTGCTCCAGCCTGCCGAGACCTCATTACATGCTGGTGGGGCGTCCTGCCTGAAATCTCTAGTCCAGACGGTCACTCAGAACCAATTAACACATCTTCGTGATTCATTCTCTCTAACTCGTCCCTCTGTTGCTCTCTGTTACCCATGTTCCCACAGATCTTATTGTTGTGTAACCCCTGTGCCAACGTGTGAACAAATACAACAACAAACAGCCCTACATCCAGACTGATAGACGAAACAAATGGGACAGCCAGCAGTCATTAGCTGTGCATGTTTAATGACTGTCCCTTCAGTCTGGGTTAGAGGCCGGCCAATGCACCATTAACAAGCCTGCTTCACTGCCCTGTCACCTGTCTGGAAAAATGGAGCTTCTCTGGAGCCAAGACAACTCAGCAAGACCAGAAGCAGTGTAAAGGTTAATGGGCCCACGGAGATTAAATGCAGATTGAGATAAAAAGATTGGGATACAGATGGCCTGCCTGGGGTAAGGACAGTCTTAAATAGGAGATTCCATGTTTGAATAGATCATGTACTGGTATGCCATTATGTGGGGGAAGTGTCGCCACTTCTGCTGTCTTGAATGCATTATAACAATTTATCATCATGTCAGTAATTTGGTATTTTGTTAATAGACTATAAACAAGGGTGTGCTAAGATGGGGCTTCTCATTATCACTTATTATTTAGATTAACTGATTAATCTTTTAGTACTTTCTGTGCCAGAAAATGAGTGGATCAAGGCAGTTGAGGGATTAAGACATGCTAGGGGTCCCTGGGGGACACACTAACACACACTACAGTATGCTGGTTTTGTACTGCAGGGCTTGGTGCTGAGCCCGTGCTGGCTGAGAATATATTTGTGGGGTGTTTTGTTTTTGATGCAGACCTGGCATTTAGCCCAGAACCAATGTAGTATGTACCTTCCTTCTCTCTGATCATTGTTCTTTCTCTACACTCTATTCACAACATCAACATACTGTAGCTTGAATGCCTGTCAATCAATTAAGACACTGCTCAAAAAAAACTTTGATACACAAATACAACTACTACTATACAACTATACAACTACTATAACTACTTTTACCCTCTGAACTACCATCAAACTGGGGATGGTGCAGTTACACGGTCACTGCCTGTGCTACAGATACTGTATGCCCCAGTTTAAATTACATTTTCTCTCCTCTCCTTGCTGTGTCAAAGTCTGGAAGCTGAAAGATAATCTGATCATGATGATCTCAGAGCAGAAAAAAAAAACTGGTCCGTACGGACGTATGGAAAACACAGGCATGAGATTTGAACGGGACTGTTTAAAGCTTTCTATATAATTTCTGAAGAGGAACTGAAAAACTAATTCAGAGTTGGCCAGCGGTAGTGTGCTAGAAGATATCTTACCTCACTGTCTCTGGTCCAAGTGTGGAAGGGGGATGTGGAGCTGAGTACATGCAGGATGAAGACTGGTGTATCCATAACAACTGAAAATCCTCTCAGATATAGAGCAATTCAATACACTTTCACTTGGTATAATCAAAAAGCTAGTTTTTTAAGACAATGTGGCATTGTTTCAACTGATTATCTGTCAAATACGTCATTAAAAGCCATTAATCAAGCCATTTTTGATATAAAAATAATGATAAAAATGCACCTGATGATATGTACGAAATATGATTTAAGCATACAAATATAGTCAAGCTCCTCTTTCAAAGCTCCGATGCTCAGACAATTCCCCTCCAGCTACACAGACACATGCACAAACACTTGTCAGCTGCTCCTCTTTGCACACTATTCCTGACATAAATATCAAAGTTGGGTAAAACGTGTCCCAGGAAAAGCTTCACTCACCATACACCGAAGGTCAGCATCATCTACAGAGACAGTGCTGGGGAAGCTTAGGCACAAGAAGGCATTGAATCACTTGGATACTGAACTGTAGCTAGAATAAAGTCAGCCCAGCACAGACACTTCTAGTTCCAGGGTTTAGCTCAGTCATAACCTCAACCAGACATCTGATTCAGACTGTTTATATGCACAAATGACTGGCATCATGAAACAGGACATGTGGTGGAAACATGTTTACAGCTGTGGCCGGGGCTTTTGGGTGTGAGGTAATGGCAAAATGAAAGGTGGATAAACTACAGTGTGTGTCAGTGATTCCAAAAAAAACAAAAAAGCTTGAAAAATGTACATTTTACTGACTAAATTATAACATAATGAAACTTAAAAAAAAAGAAACCGGAAGGAGAACACTGAATGAGAAATGGGTAGAGAAGACATTGGGAGGTTACAGGGCAGGGCAGGGTATTTACATCCCACAGCTGGAGTAATAGCTCCCCCTGGGGTAAAGTAGTGATAAAACATAATTTGAGGTGAACCTCACTGTCACCAAGTACTGAAAAAATATAAATTTTTTTGGTATGGATGACCAAAATGGATAATATATATCAATTTGAACTGGCATTTGGTGTAAAAGCCCACCCCTCCATAACACAAACCTGTACAATAGTCTCTCCTGCTTTCTCCCTCTCCCCCACTCTTCTCACACACTTTGACCACACCGTTCCGACAGACAGGTTCACGCACACAGAAGCACACAAGCTTGCACATGTACACGTGCACTCGCCTGTGCACACACAGTACACACATTCCTGATCTGTATCCATGGATATGATTAGTGCTTCCATGATTATTTTTCCATCCATGGCTGGTAGAAGCACATCTGTCCTAGGGAGGGGCAACCATTCATTTATGGCTTGACTGTTGCTTGAATTAGAGGCAAGGACTGGACAGCGCCTGCCAGCCTGGAAAGAGGCCACTGTTCTGTGGCAAATGGGTGAGCTGTGCTGCCATGCCAGATAACATCACCACTGCACTGTGACTCGTGTGTCAAAAGGCAGGATTTGAGTGTAAATATCAGCCAAAACACATTGATGCAGCAACATACCTAACCATACCACGATGAAGGTTAAACCACTGTAAAAGAAAAAAAAAAAAAGCCACAAAGCATGTCCCAGAAGCCAAAGCCTCAAACTGAAGCTGAGGAGCAGAACCACTAGACTCACTTACAGGAAATACTATAACTACACCCTATTTAAATTACAGTATATCCAAATCTGACCATCTTGAATTGTTTCATAACAGAAAAGACCTAAACACTCACTTGTTACTAAAATGCATTCTGTGCATCATGAAGTTCTGAGAACTAATACAAGATTTGTGTAGCCAAATTTTCAGCGCTTTGAAATCTGCATTGTTTAATTAAACTGGCTAGCGAGTTTCTTTGTCGTCTTCCACTCTTGTACTGACACACTTACTATTTACCCATTACATATTTGAATCTTAGCTATGACAGTAAATCATAAGATAAATCTCAACAATCAAATACAGTCAGCTCATTACTGCCTCCTTAATTGTCATGTGCTATTTTCATAACAGCAGAACCACTGAGAAACATGCAGTGCATCAGCCTTTTTGCTTGTGAGTACAGGTAGAGCACAAAAGTGTTGCTCACTCTCCAAAAAGCACTGCTCAACACATTTAGCAGTCAAAAGCCTCACAGTGTGCCTTTAATTTAATCCAACACAATCTTCTGAACATCGCCCCTTGTTTTGTTGTATCGGACAACGTGTGGTAAGTGGAACTGTGCATGTGTACATGCCAGAGGTTTTAGTCATACTGTGTGGTGGTGATTTGTGATCCTGTGAAGGATCACAGCATGGGGTTTGAAGGGGTTAGGGCAGCTTTAGTTGTGAGCGCAGATACAGAGTGTGAGAAAGTGCGGACGGTGAGCACCGGCTGCAGCTGATACGAGTCCTTTGAGACATTCCCTCTGCTGAGGTCATCCACTCAAACTCCAGCACTCATTCATCACTAGTGACATCACCACTGATCCTCGCCATGTGTGTGCACATACACGGTGTTAATAGAGATCATCAACCTTTATTGGTGTGCAGAGTGACATGCTGTAAAAGACCATTCAAAAGGGCAATCATCCATAAACATATGTTTAATTATTAGCTCTGTACCACAAAGCTGTGTTATTCCTGGGTACTCAATACAGGTGAGCAATTGTGCAATTCTTAAAAAAAAGGGCTAACATCAAAGTGCTAATCAAGATGTTTGATGTGTGCCTGCATGTCGGCACGTATGTGTGCGCCCCCCAACCCTCGATACTTTCTC